>NC_073302.1:47317451-47619951 GCF_027595985.1 Sorex araneus | reverse complement strand
CACAGAGTCTGTAGCATCATTGATGGAATCATATTTCTAAAGAACTTTTGCAAAATGATTTTTTAAATTCACCTTATAAAAATTAGAACATATTTTTTAAAATTCTGTGAAATGTGAATTATCACCCCTTTGTATAGACAAAGAAGCAAAATCTTAGAGAAAGTAATCCTCTTATTGCAAAATTTTACATATAAGATCCGGTTGTTTCAAATGGGGGTTAAAAGATAAAATGTTGGCTGGTAGCAAGAATAAAGGACAGTAAGAAGCTTTTTGTGACATTTTCGCTCAATTCATCTCTCACATATCAGAGTATACATGAGAGCCTTCCAATCTCTTCAGCATCAAACACCCTGTGTCAGAGCCAGAGCACACATTATTTAGTTGTGAAGTTTCATCAGCTTTAGATAGTTTACTGTATTAAATCAGCCCTCAAAAAATTCTTCTAATCTAACCAGACTCTTTTTTGTACAGTAGTCTCGCATGAAGTATCATTACCAACTCTTTGCTGTTGTATCCCTATGATTTGCCACATATCTTGCAGATTTCCCAGTAAAAATCTACCAGATTTTTTTACTGGTAGAATACTACAGGATTATTGCATTTTCACAGGCTCTGTGCAGTGTGATAAAATCTTTGGATTTTTAACTCTCCTGGCTACCCTACTTTCTACCGAGCAAAGTTGTAGAACAATCTCACCCACAAAATATTTTGAAATTTATTAGATGGAAAGATAAATATCCTTGAGGGAAAAAATATCATTAATGCGACTTCTCTTAGACTCTAAACACCTTTTCTTTGCTTCTTCTGAAATTGCAAAAAGGAACATACATACCAGACATTAATCTATTCATTTACTGTTAACATTCCTTGAAAGACCTCAAAATACCTACCTTACTAATGAAATTAATGAAAGTTTTCTCCCCTGAGTATAGTGGAGAAAGAATTAATTGTTCTAAAAATCAATAAGTAACATAAATTTACTGGGCAATATTTTCTAGTGAAAAATATATTTTTCTTAGGCAAGTGAGCAGATATAGAAGGGAACATTTAAACTTATGCCCATCGCAGCCCCCAAAACAGGTATTGTTAGCTATGCTTTTTTGACAGAGAAAATCTAGACTCAAAGTGATTGATTTACTTAAATAGCTAAACTGTGACTTACCCATCTTCAAAGCTCAATAACTTTCTATACACAATAGCAGCTATTCGAAAACAAAGTGCCATGATAAATTTAATATATCTGCACATAAGAAAGAAAATGAGAAAAGTCATTCAACATATATTTTTTTAAATTTTTTTTTATAACCCATCCCTTCACCAGTGCCCATTCTCCACCACCAGTAAACCCAACATCCCTCCCCCCCTCCCCAGTCCCGTCTCCCCCCACCCCACACTGCCACTATGGCAGGGTATTCCCTTTTGTTCTCTCTCTCTGATTAGGTGTTGTGGTTTGCAATAAAGGTGTTGAGTGGCCATTGTGTTCAGTCTCTAGTCTATATTTGGCCCGCATCATCTTTCCCCCACATGACCAACAACCACATTTTACTTGCTGTTCCCTTCTCTGAGTTGCCCAGAATGAGAGAACAGCCTCCAAGCCATGGTGACAACCTCCTGGTACTTATTTCTACTACTCTTGGGTGTTAGTCTTATAGTCTATTATTCTATATTCCACAGATGAGTGCAATCTTTCTATGTCTGTCTCTCTCTTTCTGACTCATTTCGCTTAGCATGATACTTTCCATGTTGATCCACTTATATGCAAACGTCATGACCTCATTTTTTCTAACAGCTGCATAGTATTCCATTGTATAGATGTACCAGAGTTTCTTCAACCAGTCATCTGTTCTAGGGCACTCGGGTTTTTTCCAGATTCTGCCTATTGTAAACAGTGCTGCGGTGAACATATAAGTGCATATGTCACTTCGACTATACTTTTTGGCTTTTCTGGGATATATTCCCAGCAGTGGTATTGCTGGGTCAATCATTCAACATATTTTGAGGAAAGAAATATAACTATGCATTTAAGCAAGTTTTGTATATTTATCAATATTTCATATAACCTTGATTCACCTTATTTAACAAACAATTCAGTAATTTCCCACTGTACTGACAAAATGTTCTGATAATTTAATCTCTTATAAGTCCAGCATATCATAGTGAAATTGAATACTTACAGAATAACATAATGTGAATGTATTTTAGTTGATTTTTTTGTGGGGGTCACACTCGATGATGCACAGGGGTCACTCTCTGGCTCTGCACTCAGGAATTACCCCTGGTGGTGCTCAGGGGACCATATGAAATCATGGGAATCGAACCCAGGTTGGCTGTGTGCAAGGCAAATATCCTACCCGCTGTGCTATCACTCCAGCCCCTAGTTGATTTTTTTTAATGTAGAAGCTTTATGTTCTGCATAAGATTTATGAGGGGTGTGACTAAAGTTGTGTATTGAAGCAAAAGCATGATTTAAGTACATCAAGTATAAGAATAGGATTATAATTCAATAAACATAATGCCATTGAGAAAAGAACATAGTAAAATTGCGTAACTCCTACTCAATTTTGAACTCAAAATGTTCTGGAAAAATCTTTTATTTAATTTGTTTATATAGGTGTGACACAAGTGATACAGAATTTTAACCATTTTTTACATACACATTTAAATAATTTAAATATGTATCACTGTATCACTGTCATCCCATTGCTCATCAATTTGCTCAAGCGGGCACCAGTAACATCTGCATCGTGAGACTTGTTACTGTTTTTGGCATACCAAATATGCCACAAGGAGCTTGTCAGACTCTGCTGTGTGGGTGGGATACTCTTGGTAGCTTGCTGGGCTCTCCAAAAGGGGCAGAGGAACTGAACTCAGATTGGCCGTGTGCAAGGCAAATGCCCTACCCACTGTGCTATCACTCTAGCCCAATTAAAATATGTAGCTGTAAAATTATTTATGTGTTTGCTATATTTGTGTAAAGCTGTTAACTTGGGGTCAGAAAGAATAGTACAGAAGTGAAGGTGTTTTTTTTGTATGCAGCTGACCCATGCTATACCCGGTAAGGCACATGGTTTCACAAGCCCTGTTACAAGTGGTCTCTTAGTAAGAGCGAGGAATAAATCCTGAGCAAATTCAGATGTGGCTCCCAAGCACAGAAAACAAATGCAACTAAGCAATGCATAAATAACTCTTCTAGCTTAGACTCACTGAATTATTAGGATCTGCAAATGTGACTCTGTTTGAGTGCCTGCTTTGCATGTGCGAGGTCCCGCACTCAGTGTCTAATACAAAAACATCAAATAAATAAATAAATAGATAGATAAAATACTGTGTCATTGTATAATATAAAAGCATTATCTTTCTGAGTTCTTACATATCTGGTACCAAGGGTTCTGCCATGATCCTTTATTTGTTTCAGGAGGGAAAAATGAGACTGAAAGCTAACACACTGAAGAGGCCAGAGTAGATGAAGCTTTATGCATCAACTTAAAGACTGACCAAATCAATGACAGTGATTGATGTTGTAGGGATTAGGTAGGGATGAATGATTATTCACAATAAGTGAAACATAGTAATAATGACATTTTAAAGTGATAAATTGTCTATCAATGTTGATTCAATAAAAAATTAAGCAAAGAAAAATAATTGTGAATATAGTAGCATTGTCACCCCGTTGCTCATCGATCTGCTCAAGCAGGCACCAGTAACATCTCCATTGTGAGACTTGTCCTTACTGTTTGGGGCATATAAAAAACTTATAAAAAAAAACGCCACAGGTAGCTTGCCAAGCCTGCCATGTGGGCGGGATACTCTCAGTAGCTTGCTGGACTCTCCAACAGGGACAGAGGAATTGAATCTTCGTGCAAGACAAACTCCCTACCCCTGTGCTATTGCTCATAAAGGACTAAATTTCAACGACAATACAGCATTTATTAATCTCAGCAACAAAATTACCAAGGGTTTTGGTAATCCTTCAAAATAAGGAGAGAAGAGATGGACACTTAGATGGGGAATATATGTGGATGGTAAGAAGTCTTAGAAAAATGCTCATTATTACTTATTATCAGGAAAACACAAATCACAGGAAAACAAATCAAAATGACTCCAGTGAAAATGGCACATATCAAAGAATGTGGCGTGGCGTATTCGATATGCCAAAAGCAGTCACAACAAATCTCTCTTATAAACGTTACTGGTGCCTGCTCGAGCAAATCGATGAGTGATGGGATGACAATGATACAGTGATCTGAAGTATTGTGTGGGAATATTTTCTCCTACTCAGTTGTGCATCTTTTTATTACAGCCAGTTTCTTTTGTCGTGAATGAACTTTTCAATTTCATATAGTTCTACTTGCTCATTTTTGCTCTTGCTAATTTTGCCAGAAGAATTAAGACATTGAAGAGCCCTTTGATGTCCAGATCTTGGAAAGTTCTGCTTATATTTTCTCCAAGGCATTTTGAAGTTTCCAGCCTAATCTCTAGGTGTTTGATCCACTTTGCATTAATTTTTATGTATGGTATGAATTAATTTTTTTATGAGTAGATACCCAGTTTTCCCCACACTACTTCTTGAAGAGGTTTTCATTTTTCCATTTCATGTGCCCAACTCCTTTGCTTTTTAACACGTGTAAATACTTTATTTTGTTAGTTGCTTATTTTTAAACAATGATATTGATACTATTATTTTATACTTGTGGAGGACTGGAGCAATAGCACAGCGGATGGGGCGTTTGCCTTGCATTTGGCCAACCCAGGTTTGATCTCTCCGACCCTCTTGGAGAGCCCAGCAAGCTACTGAGAGTATCTCACCCACAAGGCAGAGCCTGGAAAGCTACCTGTGGCATATTCAATATGCCCAAAATACTAACAACAAGTCTCATAATGGAGACATTACTGGTGCCCGCTCGAGCAAATTGATGACCAACGGGACAACAGTGCTACAGGGCAGTGCTATACTTGTGGTAGGTAGTGCTGGACCATGGACAATACCAAAGTGTTAGCATGTCTCTATCATTAACCCAGTGGGAAAGATGCGAAAGGAGAGAAAGACTAAAAAGGAGAATATGCAAGAAGGTGAACATGACTAGCATGGCGGGGGCAGGGCTAACACTGCACAAGCAAATATGGTTGCTCACATGTTTCATGTATTACTGACATTGAATTATGAGTTGAGGATGTATAAATTAATATGTATTTTGGGATCAACGATGGGAAATGTGAAAAGGGGTCAGAGTTCTATTCAATTCTGAGCATGATTTAAAGGCTGGCAAAACTGGTTTTCTACAATCCTCTTTATCAGGAAGTTGGAAACACTGGGCTGTTCTGGATTGGAGTCTTAAGACACCTTTGTTTTCTTTAGATACATGAGATACTCCTCTTTATTTCTTATAGTATTTTTTTCACTACCTGTCCATAATAATAGAACCATTAAAATAATAAAATTGATCCTTCTTCAATACCTGTGACTGTTAAAGTCCAGAGTAACTGAGTCAAATCCATTTCTTGCTTGGTTGTGTGCATTTATAATTTCATTATTCTACTATAGAATACAATCAAATATTTTGTTGAATACTGCCAGTAAATGCAACCTAATTAGCAAAATTCATTATGAAGGATATTTTTTTCTTTTAAAGGAATTTATAAGAAAATATTCTAACAAATGAGTATCTCTATTTTAAGATGTTTTCAGCCTTTTCCATTAAGAAAACTAAATACTGGATACTTAAGACCCAGAAAAATATACGTACATTTTTCACACAAGTCATGATCTGTGTGCTGTCTTTTTTATTGTTTTATTTTGGGGTCATATCTGGTAGTTTTCAGGGTTCACTCCTACTCTCTTTCCAGTAATCACCTTAGTGGGCTCTGAAGGACCATACAGGGTTGACTGTGTAAAAGGCAAATGCCCTAACCACTGTGTTATAACTCCAGACCCTAATGTTTGTGCATTCTCAAGAAAGGTTTTTATTAACAATAGCTACTCTATGTATTAACCTCACTGACTCTAATACTGCCATTGGACAAAGCTAATTCCTGTTCTTGGATGTCACAGTTAGGTATCATAAAGACTAAATTCCAATTGAATATCTTAAATCATTAATCTGAAAATATTCCTTCTCTGAATTCCCTCAGCTTACTTCACAATGCCAAATTTTCCATAGGAATAGTGGGTCTGTGTACATATACTATAATTTGTCAGACAATAGTTCAAATTTGTATTAGATTATTTTTGCTACCATGATCATTTATTGCAATTTTGGCAATCAAACACTGTATGATAACATTGCTTTGCCATTCCTCCCTAGCCACTGAGAGTTTGTGTTTGTTGATTGCTCCCTCAACCTGTCAATTTCTTTTGTCTCCTAATCAGACTCTGATTTGCAAATAATTGTCTTTCTCCTTACAGTCCTTTTCATAATTAGATATTTCAGAGCAATTGCTTTTTGTATGGTTTCAGAAAGACAAAAAGTCTATGGCTTGGGAGTTGATTGAGTCTGGATAATATTACCTCCTGGACATCTGCTCTCTCGACTTAAGCCTCAGTTACCCTCACTTCCTAGATCTCCAAGAGCTGGGACTGGATAGATCTGGGGCCAGTGGTGAGCTAGCTACCCTGGCATCGAAATGGGCCTGGCCAAAGTGCCATAATGCTTAACTATAAGTTAAGAGCATGGTCATGGACAAGTTCTGTCATGATTCAAAAAGTAATAACTAGATTTGGACCGTGCTGGGGTTAGGAATGATTGATCCGGCCTGAACACTATAGTCTGAGTATGTGATGAGATTTCCCCAGGAGAGTCACCCTACAAGCATATAAGTGTCTATTACTGTGTCCATACAGAATGGTACATATTAGGAAGTAGAATAAAGATGTTAGTTAAGTTGCTGGTCTGAGAAGAAAAACACAACTTAAAGCCCTCGTGAGCTGCAGGTGGTCTGGAAGACTGGAAAAACATTTTGATTGCTCTTCTCATGGAGAGGCGAGTTTGGGGAGGCGTGGTGAGAGAGAAGAAAAGGAGCAGCTGTGGGGAGAGGGGACACAGAGAGAGACACACACAGAGGGAGATGGTGACAGAGGGATGAGTAGATTGAGTGAGACTGAGTTCAAGGAAGATTGAGGGAGAGACAGCGACAAAGAGAAGAGACACAGCGTTAGAGGAGAAGGTTCCGAGTTAGAGAGAAGGCTGAGAGCTGAGAGTAAGAGTGGCCGGGGAGATTGGAGAGGAGTCACGGAGAGAGTTATAGAGCGAGTTAGAGAGAGGATTTGAGAGAACTGGGAGAGATGAGAGATAGAATAAACGGCAAGTAATGGGCAACCAGCTTGGCCCTCATTCTTCCTTCATCTGTCCAAGACAACAGCCATCCCTGGTGAGGAAATGGTTCGAGAGCACCAAACGCGGTGGCAAGAGAGAGCCGCTGGGAGAGCCCCCGAACATCATTTCATGTGTAATTCCCCTCTCACTCTCCCAGGCGAAGAAGAGTACACAGCTCTCTCCCGGGCGGGCCAGGGGGCAAAGAGGAAATTACACAAACACTACAATTTAAGGCCTGTGGAGATAGCTCAAGTAAGGAATCACTTGCTTTCCAGTGTAAATCCTGAAGTTGAATCCTTGACAGTCTAAAATCACCAAGTACCTATTGGGGGGTATCCGGTGTGGCCCAAGTTCTGGGCCTGTGGTATGGTAACTATCAGAATCCAAACACCAGAGTAAGAGTCACCAGGGATGGACCCAGAAACATCCAGGACTGCTGGAGGGATCCTTTGTAAAAGACAAACAAATCTAACATAAAGGAATCGCATCATTTTGAGGTAAAATGTCAAAGACTGTAGGATATTCTGATGGACTAATGCCAAACATACGGAAAGCACTAGTTCTTTTCTGGGTCTTTTGAAGGAATTACATTGAACATAACTGGGTAATCCAGGATAATCTTCCAATATCAAAATCTTTCTTTAATCACATTTGCAAAATTCCTTTGACAATTTAAGGTAACATTCACAGGCTCTCAGCATTAGTCAACTTGCCACAAATACTTAAGAATATTCAAATTAATTCTGTCAAGGTACATGGATATAACATTACTTTGGTGAAGTTATAATGGGATTAAATATGCTGCTACCAATATTTTGAACTTTGAGACCAAGTAGGGATATTGTAATTTGCTTTAATCTACTAATTGGGAAAGAACATCTTCCAAACTATTGAGTGACATGAAAGCATTGCATTCATAAGCAGTATTAATAAAGTAGGATTGTTTAAAGCACAACATTGCAATATACATGTAATAATAGAATCCCCTTCAAGAAATATTTAATGGAACAGAAATATTAAAAACAGCATTTTCACTTAACAAGGTTATCTGCTGCTTATACTGCTTCTGCGCATTTTTGTTCAATTTCTATTCAAATACAGTGCATTGATTTCCATATTCAGCTGAATTAGCCACAGTTCCCAATGTACTTGGTTTATCTGATGCAAGGTTAATGTGCAAGAAATTTTATGGAATTAGAATTCCTTGTAATGGAACCAGAATTAAAACAACGCAATCAAATACTTGTAATGGATATGATACAAAGCAAGAAAAAGTTAAAAACTAATATAAACTAGGGAGAATATTCCGTTAACAAATTTCTCACATGGCATTTCATATTGTGCAGAGTATGAACTTATCCAGCATGTCAGAATGCTATGCCTTTAATTGGTCTTTATAACCACTGTTCCAACTTCTGAAGGATATTAGCTAATAAAAGAGGACAGGCTTGCATTATTTAGAACCTGAATAATTAGCAAGTCAGGCATCAGATGAAGCTGATATACTTTTTTATTAGAAGGATCTAGCCTACCATATTAACTACATCTTTGCTTTCTGGAAATTACCTATCTGGGTGGAAGTCAAAAATCTGCTGCCATAACTTTTCTGGCTTAAAAGGGTTATTTTAATTATAAAACAGAGCTGCTTTCCTTTCATTTGAATTTAAATAATGGTATCTACCAACTGGTTGAGAAACATTTACGTCTTAAGTTTCCTTTGGGACAAAGATACTCGCTTACTTACCACAGGCCCCATCTCATTTTTAGTCTCATTTAGTCAACAGCAGCATTTGCTATTGCATGCACTGGAATTGAAAAGTGCTGACACAATGAAAAAATAAATTAAAAGGAAATTAAATACTCTCTAACAGATGGAAGGAGTCAATTAGTTATAAACTTGTGTGAGGTAAAAATGTGATCTGTGGCTGTTTAGGATTTTGTTTGTATATATCGTGAGTGAGTGAATATGCAAGCACACGCATGTCTTCATTGGAAACTCAGGAAACTCTTGTCTCCTGAGGATGTCAGTACGTAAAGAATAGCGGCCGTAATTTATAGCTAATACTAGAGCATATGTAGATGAAACAAAAGAGGTAGAGCTTCACTTTGATTATATGGACAGGTTTTCAGGGAATCTTCAGATTCTTGTTCAATAGACTTTTTAAAAATTGCCTCTTGGAACCCAGGAGAATAGTTCACAGGCTTAGAATGCATGCCTTACAAAGAAGGCTGCAGATTCCACCCCTGGTGCTGCCGCTTGTTCTGAGCACAATCCAGGCAGCTCTGCTGTTTAGTTAGCATGGCCATTTCTGCTTCCTGTGATCTCCAGCAATTTCTTGCAGCAACACATCAAGTATGTGTAAGAACCATGAATAGCACTGTATGCAGCATTGTCATCCTGTTCATTGATTTGCTCAAGCGGGCACCAGTGACGTCTCCATTGTCAGACTTGTTACTGTTTTTGGCATATCAAATATGCCACGGGTAGCTTGCCAGGCTCTGCCATGCGGGCAGGATACTCTCAGTAGTTTGCTGGGCTCTCTGAGAGGGATGGAGGAATCGAACTTGGGTCGGCTGCATGCAAGGCAAACACCCTACCCACTGTGCTATCACTCCAGTTCTGAGCACCATGAATAAAGGGATAAAATGCCAGTGAACCCCACAACTGAAAGATATACAAGCACCATGACAAGAAGGTGTGAACTTTGAGAAGCATGTATGTGAGCCATAAAAGGGACTTCCTAGCAAGCACAACAGCCAGAGCAGTGTAAGCAGAACTGAAGAAATGTAAACATCGGCTAGCACTGATATGCAATCTTCATGAACACAACTGAAATGTGTGAGTACCACACCCTGGCATGTGTGTAAGCTACCCCATCATAATAGTAACAATAATAGGAAAGGAAAGGGCTAAAATGTTAGAACCTTGGGACAGATGTGAAAAGGTCAAATGGCAATATCATATGGAAGAGCAATTCTTAATTTTTTGAGAACTATTTTCCATAGAATCAGAAACACTCTATTCCCACCGTCAGTGGATGAGCATAATTTTCAACCAATATCCAAGCCAGCACTGGTTGTTTTGTCTTGTTTAATTTTTACTATCCTCACTACTGTGAGTGACATTTAAAATGTTTTGAGTTGCATTTCCCTGATGACAAGTGATGTGTTGTACTTGTTCATATAACTATTGGCCATTTGTAAGTCTTCTTTGAGGAAGTATCTAATCAATTCTTCTACCCATTTTTATGGGGTTGTTTGTATTTCTGTTCTTGCTGTTCTTGTTTTTTATAAGTGCTTTATATATTTTGAATACTAATCCATCCTTATATGAGTGGTGAGAAAATGTTTTCTCCCAGTCTGTAGGTTTTCTTTTAAGACTAGCCAAAATCTAGAATTTGAGCTTCCAGTAATTCTACGTCTTGGCTGGTATCCCTAGGACCCCAAAACACTATTTCCAAAAGGTGTTTTTTCTCCTATGGATCATATGGATCACTGAAGTCCTATTTACAATAAGCAAGACCCGGAAAAAAATCCAAATATCCGAGAACAGCAACTGAATTAAGAAATTGTGATATCTGTCAGTTGATAAATAAATTGATTGATAGATAAATAGATAAATATACATGCAGTGGAACTCAGCTACAAGAGAAAAATGAAATAATGCAATTTGCTACTATTTTGATGCAACAGAGAGGAATTTTTTTTAAATTTTCTCATATGTGGAGAATAAATCAATATAGTAAAGGAACAGCAAATGGCCAAAGGTAAAAGAATCTGAGAACCGGCCTCCAGAATACAGGCCAAGGGGCAGTGAAGTGATGGGAGGGAACCATGGAACATCAGTGGAGGGAATTTACACTCTCTGATGGTTGTAGAGTTAGAAAATTGTATGCATGAAACTATCATTAATAGTTTACAAAATATGGTGCCTATGGAAATGGGGAAAGTAAGTAAACTGATAATACTGAAATATAAAATTTTCTCCCTTTTCTTTATAAAACTTTTAACTGAGTTTTGAGACATATTTGAAATTATATAAGATATGACATTTGCCTGCAATTCATCCCAAACCTAATAGTCATATTATGTGATTTAAGAGATCTGGAATGACTTTAAAAGAAAAATAACCCTATCTTGTATTCTCAAAAATAAATGTCACAAAATAGAGAATTCCTCTTGAAAATAATAGATGACCAAAGTTTTCATAACATTACAAATATGGATGTCCATTTTATTGTCAATTAAAACAGAGTATTCCTATATCTCTTAATCACCAAACCACATTCCCATCCATTTTGCTTTTATCTGATCAATTTTTTTCTATGTTATATGCTGATAAGGTGATGTTCTATGCTGATAGGGCATTTTTGCTTTGAAATCAAAGGCAATAGCAACCAGTGCTGGCTCCTTCATGTTTGTTGGATAACTTTGATAATATTGCTTAATAAACTCCCAGGTCTCTCATTCTCCTCATCTTTAGAATTAGTGACTACCCTGATAGATTGCAAAAGAATTTAAAGAGAGCATTCAACAGCAAGAAACTCAGAACAGGTAATTTAGAAGGGCCCTATCAAAATTAATATCATTATTGACAAATGTTAATCTAGAGTAATTTTTATCTTTACATGTACTTTAAATTTCCTGTCCTGTGACATTTCAAAGATGACCAAACTTGGGAAGAATATAAGATGGGGTCATATACTTTGAAAGTCAGAAACATCAAAAACCTCATTCCCCCAGAATTCTCAGTATCATGAGATCAAAAAATATACTTCATTTCTATAAAATGAGTTAATGTCTTTCAAATTATCTCAGCGATTCAAATAGTTTTGGCTATGAAAAAGGTGACTTTTTAATACTATGAATAAAGGAAAGAATATAAATATTATCAGAGAGATGCATGTCGGAGTCGAACAGAGATTCAGAACAAGACACCACTTCCAGCTTGGGAGAAAAGTGAAGGTTTCATGAAAGACTTAGTCTTTGAAACAAGTTTGTAGAAGACTTTTGATTTTGACACACTAGGAAGACGAAAATAAAAAGAGTTAGGCGAAATCCCAGGGAGAAGTAGAAACAAAGGCACACAGAACCAATTTGAGTAAGGATTATTTTCCAAATCTTCATAAACACTGGGTAATACATCATGACAGAATCACTAGAAGAGGTTGATTTTGTTTTTGTGTTTCACAATTTGACTTTGGACTCTTATAAATCTACATGCTTAAATGAGAATTTTGAGATGTAGTCGATGCATTATAAATAAATCATATATTTGAAGTGTGCAATTAAGTATTTGACATATGAGCACCACATTCAAGAGAGTAGAATTTATCACTTCTGAAATTTTCTTTGTGTTCCTTCATGCCCCATGTAATCTCCACCTCTTGTCACTCAGCAAACAACTACTGATTTGTTTTCTAACACTATCAATTAGTTTTATTTTTCCAGAGATTATTATGCATGCAATTATATATTATAAACGATTATGTGTGTGTGTTGTATGAGAGAATGTGTGTGTTTTTGGATATTCACAGCAGAGCTCACGGACTCAGCATCTGGCAGCAACTCTTGGTGTTTTTCAGGGTTTCATGTAGTGCCAGGGATTAAACCTGGACCTCTTGAAGAACAAATTATGTGCTCATTGAATGGAACTACCTCTCCAGCCCAAGGGTGTCATACTTTTTTAGATTTTCCTTTTTGACCCGAAATAATTATTGTGAGATCCAATCATGTTTTTGCACATTTCAAGTGTTTGATCCTTACTATTGCTGAGTAATATTTGATGTAGACACCAATTGATCTAATGTTAGACATAGCTTTCTTTTACTCAGCTATTTTAAATGAAGCTTCTATGAACATTATGATTATATTTATAGATATATACTGTATTTTGGGGGGTAGATATTTAGCAATGGAATGGCTGAATCACATGACTATTCTATGGCCATCCATTTAGGAAACATTTCAAATTTACCCAAAAATATTTAATTGTTTCATATGTTTACCCTTAAAGTATGAAAATTTCAGTTGCTCTAATTATGCCTAACACTGGCACTGTAAATCTTCCCAATTTTAAGCATTTAAAAATGTGTGTGCCAATATTACAGTTTTAGATTATAATTTGTCTTATGAATACAGATACTTTTATGTTCGTATTTTAAATACTATGTAAAATATTTTAGGAAATCATTGAAATATTTTGCTCAGTTTGTAGTAAGTTATTTGATTATCATACTTTTTTATGGTCATGAACTTTACAATGAAAACAGAGAACAGCTTTTGTATGATTTTTCTCATGTTTAATATTTGGCCGTTTTACTGTAAGTGCGCTCTTCATGCTCAAAATATTAAGTATTGTCAAAAAGACAAAAGAAATATACAAATGGAACTTCTAGGAAGTAGAACTACTGTGTGTTCAATAAAAGTATGTGGGCGACTCACCACATGTGTTTATGGCCATGAGCGGCTTCCCTGCCAACACACGCATAAAGAAGAGAACAGAGCCACCAAGCTGGTTGGTGATCAATCACCATTTATTCCAATCTCTGTCCTGCTGAGATAAGCTTAAGGAATTCATCTAAACACCCTTAATTCATCTAAGGGTGTTTCTCCTCTCCTTAGTTCATATTTATTTAAATTTACTTCTTAATACTTTTTCTAGTTATTTTGTATGAACACAGTAAGAGATACATGAAACTTAAAATGTGGTTCTCCTAGGGACACCTCGCTATAGCTCCCAGACAACTCAGGCCATATTATCCTTCCTAACCCCAGCAGGGTCCTTGTCCAGTACTTCTCTTTGGATCATGACAGAATTTGTCCATGACCATGCTCTTAAATTATTACAAGGTTTATGGCACTTGCCATGACCTGTTTCTATATCAGAGTAATTCACAACTTGTCCTGGGTCCATCCAAGTCCCTTCATCAGGACCCTGCTTTGGGGGTGTTAGGAACTAAGGGTAACTGAGTCTTAAGTAGAGTAGATATGACAGATGCTCAGGAGTACATATTATTAGAAGTTAATTAATTCCCAAATTATAAAATTATAGCATTAACTGTTTTCCAGTGTCCATATAAAAAGGGCATTGCTCTAAACTATGCAGAAGACATAAAGGAAAGATAAAAATCAATATTTCACTTATGAATACAAATCCAGAGTCCTTAGAAGAATCTGACTTTATAAGTCATAAGGGATATAAGTGATTAACAGGTAGGGTAAACAGAGCACAAAGGAGAAGCTAAAGATAAACACAGAGGAATGGGAGTGCCTCGGAGCACTGTGATGTGTGTAACTCAATAAACCTAAGCTCCCTGAGGCCAGGGAGAAAGGATGGAGGAGAAAGGATGAACCCATGTTATCCTACAACTACAACATTTGCATGAAGAACACCTTGAAAATTATTAATGATAAATGAGATTAAAATAACAAAGAAATGAAGAAATGAAGATTGTATGCTAAGAAACTGGTAACCAAATAGTTACTGTTATTATCTTAGATTTAAAACTTGTTTAAATTTTTAAAAAAATATATTGGATTGTTTAAACAATGCTTTTTCCTCTGGGTGCTCGATGTTTTATATTTCTACAAATCTGTTTGAACTTTTTTGGGGATTTGATTAAACTACGTGTAATAGTTTGATCTTTTGGGTCTTCCTTCAACATTTGTTACATGTCACCAAAGATCGTGATTTTCTTCTGATTCCCCGTGAAAAAGGGACCTTCTGGTTTGAGTGAAAGGAGCAAGTACCACTTCTGAACTAGAGTGAGTACTGGGCAGTGTTCCCCCTAATTACATTAGACACATTTTTTTCTGGTCTCATAGATTTCTCATCTCCATGAACTGGTTGGTATCTGCAGAATACTTGAGAGTGACTAGCTGCCAGCTACATATTCTCTATTTTGTGCAGCTTTTACTTTATCAGTCTTCAGTCCTCCAAACAATAACCAGGCTTTGCCATCTCAACACTCAGTTCCACCTGTTCAACTCAGAATCCTTCAGACTTAAGATGAACTTCCATTCTCTATGTGTTGCCTGGAAAATCTCTCAAATCACAAAGCTAAGGGTCTCACAGAACTCATTCCACATGTTTTATATCTTGCAAGTTTCCCTGATCTTCACTGTCCACGTTTTTACAAATAAAAGTTTCTTGAATGTTGCCAATTTGGTTTTGAATATTTCCTATCTGCTTCATATTATGGTCAGAAGCATAGCTATGAATATTATAAAGGAAAAACATAAGAAATTATTAACTTTGTTATAACATTACTATTATATATTTTTATAGTCCTCAAGGCAACACAATAATTAACTGCAGGGGCTCTAGAGGAAACCCTGGATTCTATCACTGTTGATCCAAAAGATTATTGCCTGCCAGGTTCTTTTCCTATAACATGGAATCAGGTATTTTAAAATGTCAGAAATATTGAGGTAGCATGAAAATAATAGTTATCAGTTGTTTCAACCCAGAAAAATGTAATGCCAACATATAGTCAAGACCTTTATGCTCTAAATTAGTCTAATTCAAGTTTTGCACTGGAAAACAATCATTGCATAAAAAAATCTTAATGGTTCACATTACTTTCTATGTTAAACACATGTAATCTCAATTCCTGAGAATGTCAAAGTACTTTTTTTTCTTTCCTGCTGATTTTACCCTGAGGGCTTCTTCCAGAATTGTATTTATAAGTTTCTGATAAAACATTTGAAAAAAAGCTTTACTTATTAAATCTTATAGGAATTTTACATTGTTAATCATCTTCCAAAAATATAGTTCCTTAATCTCTTTCCTGTCCCCTGAAGACTTTAATGTGTTTGAAATCAGTCAAATCTGTACTGGTACATCAGTCTGAAAAAAAAAATAATTTTCATTATCCATGACGGCTGATAACCACTCCTGCGGGTATAAAAATGCATGAATTTTATTTGATAAATAGACATTTACTAATTCTACTTGATATTTTTAAATACTTTAAAAACATATTATATTCATGCTGGTCATAGGTATCAAGAACATCCTTTGCATTTAAAATGTTTCTTCACATTATACTTACTGACGAATTCTAAAATGATAGTACAGCTAAGTGAAGTGTCATCTTCTATGCCCAAATATCTCCATACAGGAGCAGAGTGGTACGTTATATGTCTGTCACTGTCTTAGAGGGGTATGCTATGAGGAATCAGGACTAGCCTTTTGACAACAACCTCTTTTTCTTTTCTTTTGCTTTTTCTTCCTTTTTGTGGCATATAGTAAACTTTAAGTTTTCATTGACTTTGACAGGAAAAATAAAAGAATAAAATTTCATTATCTAATACTTCCTATGGATAGTTTGACTTGAAAAAAAGTGTTGATTTCCAACATAGGGGTTATGATAGTGGTTGTAATCCTTGATAAAATTATCTTAACTTGCTTGCTTTATTTTAAGTGCCCACAATATTACTTGATTTGTTATCCAGCATTTTTTTCTCTCTTGAAGCATTGAATTTATAGGCAAGATTAAATACATCATTTGTCAAATCCAGTATATTAAAATTACCCCTCAATTTGATAAAATATAATTGTATTTCATATGTATCCTCCATCTTAACTGAAAACTCCAGTCTGATTTTTTTTGACAATCAGAGTAGTTTCTTGTGAAACATTTCAAAAATGTTCTATATCACTACACCCTTTGAGTTTTTCTTTTTAGTTTCAAAAGGTTTATGGAGAGGCTATTTAAACACAAAAAGCGGAAAGTACATCCATTGTTTTATATTGTTTTTCAGAAATAAAATAAATATGTGTTTACCAAAGTGGTTTTATTAATTTTACTGCATTATTTCCCTCAGGAACATACAGTATTATGCTATAGCCTTTGTTCCTTTATTAATATCCAGAGAAACCATTTTTACTATCATCTTTCGCTAACTACTTTTCATGACTATCAGGAGGAAAACCCAGCGTTTACATGGGCTAAACTAAGGAAAAGAAAATGAGAAGTTTTGTTTTAATCAGGATTTTCTATTGAATAGTTCAAATAGAGTATGTTATATAAATGTACATATAGAAGACTTACGGTAGGAACTGGTTCACATGATTATGGATAGCCTGAAGTCCCATGTCCTGCTCTGTAAACTAACAAATTAAGAAAATGAGCAGTCCAATTCAGTCTGAAATCAAAAATCTGAGAAACAGGGGCTTCACTAGTATCAATACTAAAGCATGAAGAAGTCAGATATCCAAGGACACTCAAGTGACTGGTTGATGCTCCCCCAGAGAGTGAGGGAGAAGTGTCTTTGCTCCATCCATGAATTCAAATTACCACACACATGCTACACATTTAACTTTTCACAGATTAAATGGAATAATTCTAACAAATTATATACATAATTATCTGTTTTTGTTTACTAGAAGTAATCAAAAGACTATTTCCAATTTTATGACAAAGGTGATTTAAAATTTGTTTTGTGGCAGCATAACAGAGGTAGCATGCCCCTGAACTGGGTCAGTGGCACCCAGCAAGCTCCTTTTGGAAGTTACATTTCACATACTGCGTATAACCCTGGGATTCCTGCTTTTACTCTATGTTAGTGTGATTTTCAAGTTCTATGTTATTTGGTATGATCTGTAAGTTATTTGGGCGACCTTAAAATGCTCAAAATTTTTTCCAGTGGACAGGTCAAAATAGCAAAATAGGGATGATTTCTGTTCACATCCCTGTCATCCTGTCATCATTTACAAATCTACATCAAAAATTGGATTACTCAAGAAGCACTAAAAGCAGTAAAGAAAAACTAAAATCCTGACAGGGAACTGAAGGAAAGTTCCCGGAAGGATTGTAAACAAAGGGATGTCCTCACAAAGAAAGAACTTCCACTACACAACAAGAAGCTACACTTGGAAAGAGATTTCTACAGTTATGATACTTTTCCCCCAAGAATAAGCTAATAATTTGGTTTTACTAGGGACACCAAGCCTCCATATTCTATAATTCTGTACATGTAACATGGAATGTCACTGTCACTGTCACTGTCATTCCGTTGCTCATTGATTTGCTTGAGCGGGCACCAGTAACGTCTCTCAATGTGAGACTTATTGTTACTGTTTTGGGCATATCCAATACGCCATGGGTAGCTTGCCAGGCTCTGCCATGTGGGCGAGATACTCTGGGTAGCTTGCTGGGCTCTCCAAGAGGGGCGGAAGAATCAAACATGGGTCTATAATTTCTTGTCTTCCATTCCATGCTGTGCTGGGCTGGAACAATAGCACAGCATGGAATGGAAGACAAGAAATTATATAAATAAGGGACAATTACTAAAATAAGCCATCTTTTTTGGCCTTTTGGAACCTGCAGGCGACCATCAACTTGAATCCTAGTTGGCTCTGGTGACAGCAAGAGCCATCTCAATTGCCATTTACAACCAGGCTGGTGGATATCATACTGGATGTCTCTTCCCAGTAAAACACCTGAAGAAAAACTCCTGAGGGAATTTCAGCCATTCCCAGATTAACAGGTGAATTTATTGGGCTAAGAGATATATATCTTCAGTATTTGTAAACAAAGAGAGCCAAGCCCCTCTAGGCCACAGCTGACTACTAGCAGTGTAGGAGCCTCCCTTCAGTTCCACAGTTCCCTGCTGTATGATCTCTGGACTGCTACGGAAAGCCACCGTATCTTTCCCTCTTGATGCCTGCGTTCGTTGGACCTGGGGTGGCCCAGGCCATGGGCGGATGAAGAAGGAAATGAGGGCCTGGATGGTTGGTGATCAGTTGCCGTTTATTCCATTGTCTCCATGCACCTGTTCCGTCTCCCCAAGCCCCTCATTCTGGTCTCACACTGCTTCTCATTCCTGTCTCCTCCTGTCTCTCCCGCTCATCTCTCTGCACTCCGTCTCGCAGCCACGTCTCTCGTCTCTCCGCACCTGCTCCAGAATTCTTTCCCTACATTCTTCTCCTTCTGTCCCCCTTCCTAGTCTCTCTGCGCTCCATCTTACTGCCCTGGTCTCTTTCCAACTCCCTGTACTGGGAGTTGTCACCACACCCGGTCCAGCAGCAAAATCAACATAAGAAAGCCTTTCTTTTGCTCACAGGCCAAGTACCACTTAAGGTGTTACTCTCCTTTCCTTAGTCCAATAACTTAATTAACATCTTAATTCTACTTCTTAATATTAGTTATTTTGTATGGACACAGTAAGAGATACATTGAGCTTGTAGGATGGCTCTCCTAGGGACATCTCACTACAGACTCAGACTACAGTGCTCAGGGCAGATTAATCATTCCTAATGCTAGCTGGGTCTTAAACTAGGTACTGCTTTTGGGATCATGACAGCATTTGTCCATGACCATGTTTTTAACTTATAGTTAAGCATTATAACACTTTGTCTAGGCCCATTTCAATGCCAGGGTAGCACATAGCTCACAGCTTGCCCTGCATCTGTTCAGTCCCTCGTCGAGACCCTGCTTTTGGGGTGTTAGGAATTAATGGCAATGGAGACTTAGTTTGAGAGAACAGATACCCTGGAAGTAATATTATCTGGAGTCAATGAACTCCCATGTTAAAAAAGCATAGCATTAACTGTCATCTTGTGCCCACACAAAAAGGACATTTCTCTGAATTAACTATGCAAAGGACTTAAGGGGAAGAGAAAAACAATATTTACCAGTCAATAGACCACAAAAAGGTTACAAATAAACACAGAGGAATGGGAGCACTGTGATGGGAGTAACCCAATAAATCGAAGCTCCCTGTGGAAAGGCAGGAAGGACAAACCAATATGCCCCAAACGTAGCAATTTGGAAAGAGATCCTCAGTGCCTACTGTGCTCCTACTTAGCTCCACAGGATATAATTCTGTGACTAAGGCCCATCCTCTCCTTAGGTCCACCCTCCTAACAGGCCCTTCTGTGGTACTCTGGTCTCTGGGATCTCAACAGCTCCACCTAGGGGATGCCAGCACCAACAAGCATGAACTCCTGATTTTCACTCAAGCATTCTTGTTCTTGGTGTGTAGGACTGTAAAAAACACTTGTGAATCTTGAATTCGAGATCACAGGCCTGATCCGTTCAGAAGAGGCACAGAATTGTCCTGGGAAATATAGGACTGGGCACCCCTAATCTATGTCCTGGTTCACTCAAGCTTGGTACACAGGTATCCCTGTGGACTCAGTGTATCCTGAACTCCAGATTCCACATAGGCTTATTTGAACTTGGCACAGAGCATCCACTGGGTTCTTTGGACAGCATCTTATTACTCCTTTTCTAACCTTTCTCAAACTTGGTTCACAGCTAAAACCAGGCAAAAGCAACATGGAACCACAGACTTCCTGCTGGGCATCAAGTTCTTATTTGAATTTTATATATATATATATATATATATATATATATATATATATATATGCCTTGAACCACTTGCAAGAGTGAGCTACTGATTGTGGCCCAGGTCTACTCAAGTTGGTTCACAAGTGACCCTCCAAGTTTGGATACTTGGCTTCCATCCAGGCTTCTCAAATGTGATGTCACGGCTTGCAGAAGACTTACAATTTCATACCACAAGACACTATTTAGGACTGGCCCCGGGTACTATGACTGCAGGGAGGTTTTTAAACGCACACCGACCAGAGGCTTCATAGGACCCTCTAATGCTACAGTTACTATAGGGCACATGGCACTGATGCAAATACCCAGTCAGTGACCAGGCCTGTTTGATGTAGACCCCAAAGACTCCCAGGGACTAGAAATTTTAAAACCCCTGTTGCTCCGAGACCCAGTCAACCTCTGTTGCAGCTAGCTGGCTCAGGGCACTTGTGACTTCAGATTTTTGCAGGTCTCCAGGTCCACACAAACGCAGGGCCACAGTGAAAGCCTAGAATTTGTACTGATAAACCCTGGATTATCTCCTAGACCTGTCTGGTGCACACTGCCACTAACCCTGGAATGAAACCAGGAATTAAATAAATAAATAAATAAATAGATAGATAATGACTTTATAAAACATAAAATGAGAGAAAAAATATAATAGTAATAACAGAAACTCAGAATGAACTTGGCGTTTACACTGACTTTCCATTTATTTATTTATTTTTGCTTTTTTTGGTCACACCCAGTGATGCACAGGGGTTACTCCTGGCTCATGCACTCAGGAATTACCCCTGGCGGTGCTCAGGGCACCATATGGGATGCTGGGATTCGAACTCGGATTGGCCGCGTGCAAGGCAAACGCCCTACCCGCTGTGCTATCGCTCAGCCCCCTAACTTTCCATTTAAAAGGAGTTATTACCTCAGAGTTCTTCTTGGTTTAAATTTCATAGAAAAATCATGACAAAAATAGTTAGAAGAGATAATTGGAACTGGCACAGACAGGTAGGTAGGGAAAAGGTCCCTATGCCAATGTAGTTCCTTGGGAAGTAATAAAACCAATAGACCTGAGGCTACAAAATGCCCACTTTGCAGATATAGGAACTAAGGCCTGATAAGACCTTCCTGGCAGCAAGAGACCAGAGAAGACTGGACAGCCCTCCCAGAGAAGCTCCATCAGGAACCAAGGCTAGGAAAAGAATTTCAAAGACCACCAACCACTCCCAAATATACTTCCTTGTCAATGGACAAGTAGTAGACTCTTACTAGGTAGAAGCCCCCCATGGGGCAGCTTGGGAAAAACTCTACAAAAGCTAACTTGAATAAAGAAACTACACACGTGTTCTGCCCAAACCCATGACCTCCTTTGTCCATGTGACCATGCATATGTGGTGACTGAGCACATATGTCACCCACATCTTTCCTCTTGAATGTTTATTGGGACTCTCTCCATCTTTGGAGAAGCCCATGTTCTCTCTTAAGAATGTTACTCTTACTCTCTTTCTCTCCCTTTTCTGGTTCCTAAACATTTCCAAATAAAATCTATATTTATTTTACTGCTTGTCTACTCCTGGGATTCTTATCCGCGAGGAATTCAAGGTCCCACTAGAGGCCCACTGACTTCTGAACCTACACAATAGGCAGATCTCAAATTACTAGGGAAGAAAATGACAAAACAAGGAAACAAAGATTTTTGATCTTGGTTCAAACTTCAAATCATCCAAAGTCATGTTGAAAACTGACAATACATTTCTTCATATGAATTTACTAAGTATGAATTGTCTGAACTCACCAATCAAAAAGAACAAAATTGTGAACTGGGTCAAACTTTCTACTGTTTATTGTAAACCCTATTTCATTTCATCTATGAGTATAGTAAAAGTAAAATGCTGGAAAATAGTCATAAATACTAATTAATGGAAAAGTCAGGGATAGTCATGCTTATGTAAGACAAATTTAGAACTGAAAAGATAATAAGATTGACATTTATAATAATTGGTTGCTCAATATTTCAAAAGAATTTAGCATTCAATAACATATAAGTCCCAAAATAATGGGGCATCAAAAAATATAAAGCAATTACTAATATTCCTGAGAGACATTTTAAAGGCAACAAAGTGGTAATGGTGAGCTATAACTCTCGATTCTCAACATTGGAGAGATCTACCAGAGAGAAAATAAAGAATGAACGGAAAGCCTTAAATTAGATGCTGAAAGAACTGGACTTCACAGATATTTAGAAGCTTAGAACTTCCCCCCCCCCCCGCATCTAAAAAGCTGAATGCAAATTATTCTCTACTATACATGGAACTTTCTGAATGATAGAAAGTTTGCTGGGACACAAAACAACTGGAAATGCAGGTGTGAGGAATGAAACCACACCATATGCTATTTAGATCAGAAAGGAGTTAAACTTCAAATTAACAACAAAATAAAACTGTGTGGCCCAGAGGATGAAGAGGAACAAAATATTTAGATAATAAATGTTATTGAATTAAATATTTGGGAAATAAAAATTGGTTAAATGAAGTATCCTAGAAATGAATATCTTAAGGAAATATAAAAACAAACAAAAAGCCTACTGTTAGTATAAGGTAAATAATAAAAATGAGAGCAGAAAAAAGAAAAGAAAAATCAGAACTATCAAAGATCAACGAACCCACAAGTTGGTTTTCAGAAGGACACTCCACATACTCATGAAAAAAAATTAG
Source organism: Sorex araneus (assembly GCF_027595985.1). Lineage (NCBI taxonomy): Eukaryota > Metazoa > Chordata > Mammalia > Eulipotyphla > Soricidae > Sorex > Sorex araneus. The sequence continues at coordinate 47,596,593 of NC_073302.1, read as the reverse complement.
AAAAAATAAACAAATAGTGACAAGCTACAAAATCAGCCGACAAAAACTTCCTGTATTTCTATATGCAATCAAAATTCCTGACTTAGGAATTCTATTCTTTCTGAAATTTCCTTTCCCCTTTTTCTGTATTTGAAAAATCACAAGTCCATTTTGGTTTTCTTAAAATATCTAAAATACACTATTATATTTCTGCATGCATGCCTTTCAAAACACTTGCACCCTTCCTCCTTAAACTTATTTTATGCTATTTCTTCTAAGATATTTAATAATTATATTAGAACAATGACAAAATCTTTTCTTTCAATATACTCTATAGTGTTCAGAACCATGTTCTAGGTAAGATAAGTAGTAATAAAGTGTATACTGATTGGAACATAATTAATTTCAAACATTTTATTTCCTTTCCCAAGAATATATATTTATTTGTAATGAAAATTACTAGAAAAATGTCAACTAATCTTACTGAAATTTCTCATTAAATTAAGTAAAATGCAAGTGTACAGTAACTAAGTAAGAGCCTTTCCCCTTTAGAGAGTAAGAAAGCATGTTTTATTAATGATAAAGACTGAAAAATGAAGAAACTTTTAATAGTAATAACTGACATTGCCATTAATTAAAATATTTGATTTTTAATAAGACAGGCCAGAATGAGATGGCAGGAAAGTGAAGACAATTACAATTACAACCTTTCTTAGATCTTGTCAAAGCCAGAAAAGGGACAGGATTCTCTGGTGGCTATAGTGACCAAACAACGAGGAGAATTATTAATCATGTAAGTCGTTTGATATTAAAAAGAATTTTGTCTTGAAAATATGTGTATCAAATTTTCCATGTATGTTTCTCTTTGGACTTATTTTTTAGTTTTTTGATTCATTTTATTTCTTTTCATCTATTTCCTTTCTTTATATTTTGTATTCAAAATATAAAGAAATAATACTCCTTCCTTTGCATGTTAAATCTGGGGCCTGGAGAGCTAATGCAAGGGATAAGACACTTGACCAGCATGTAGCCAGCCATAATTCAATTCCTGGCAGCACATATGATCCACCAAGGACCACCAGGAGTGATTCCTGAGCACTGCTGAGTGTAGCTCACCACCCAACTTCATTTGGCTGATTTCTATCAAATCCATTTTTAAAATATAATATCCAAATAGATTTTGCCAGAAATTATTGATGAGAACTAAATTACAATTTGGAAAGTCAGTGACAATGGCTAAAAAAAATGACATGCTTTTTCTACCTATCAGCACCATAAAACTCTTCATATTGGTCTCCATTATAGATTGCAAAGTAATGTATTTATTGCATTTCACAGTCTATATTAAATTGATTTCTAGAACTCACCTGGAGGAATAATAATCAGCACATGTACTTTTTTTAAAGGAAGAACTATTCCAACTTTAAAATAAATACATGGGAGAAACATACTTTGAATTTTCAAGCAAGGTCATAAATCTGAACTATTTGCAAGTGAAAGCTGACTCTACTCTGGTATAGTAGTTTAAAAGGGAAGGAATGAATAAAATTGCTTATACTCACTTTATTAATAGGTCAAGCTATATAGTTAAGAGTCATATTAAGCTGTGAAAATAGGAAGAAGGCAATAATGAGTTTAGTGAAAAATATTACAGGATAATCTGTCTTATTTTCAGAATTTATATTCTAAATATTTTGTTGCTTATCAAATAAAATATGTCACGGGTAGCTTGCCAGGCTCTGCCATGTGGGGGGAAAATAGTAATAACAAAAACTTAAAATATAAAAATAAAAATAAAGAGGGGCTTCCAGGTGCTCCAGAAAAAATTGTGTCGCTTCGCCTTATAGTCTCTGGATCCTGGCCGTTGAGAGGACATGGTGAAGGGGTAGGGGGAGGGGATATGTGGGTGTGACTGCCAAGCTACTGGAAAACTAGGGATCCGGGTGGAGGAGGCCCAGTCCTGATCTGAGCAGGTCTGGAGATCTTAGCCATGGGCCCTGCATTCCTAGGTTCCTCTGTCAGTTCCTTCATAGGTGAGGCTCATCTGAGCATATGGAGAGTGGGTCTTGAGCATGGCTGTGACTGGGTTCTAGAGGTTTTCATCTGCTGTGGCTCTGCTTGGGGCGGGGAGGGAAACTCAACCGGCTCCCCTCTGAGGGGCCCCAGTGAAGACATCCTGGTGAGGGGGGCAGGAGATTTTGCATTGCTCTCTTCTGGGAGCTTTTTTTATAGTCTCTGGATTTGGGCCATTGATGTGACTACCAAAAACAGTAACAACAACGTGCTCTTTGTGTTCCTGGAGCAAGCAGATGCAATTGGGCTACAGTAGCAGGAGACAGGGACAAATGAAGATGTTACTGGCACCCACTCGAGCAAATTGATGAACAACAGGATGACAGTGATACAGTGATACAGTGATTGTTGCTTATGCTACAGAAAACAAATTACATATTTTTAATAAGGTTATTTACAAAACTGGTAATGGCTTAAGACTTTAAAATATTCAAGTAGAATAATCCTAAAATATTTTTAGATATGATTTTAGGACACATTATATATTTATTTCTAATAATAATCCATCTATTAAAGCAGTTCTAGTTCAATAAAGATCACTAACTATAGGTACACCATCATCATACCTAGTCCTAAATCCTTTACCATTTACTCTCAATCTTTCATAAGAGGTATTATCAACAAAATCCATTTTATACAAAAAGGAAATGTGGCCCAGAGAAAACAAGCAACATTCTCAGTATCACATAATTATCAAGAGATGTGACAAGTATTTAAGGACCACCACATTGGAAGATGATTTAACCATATGTCTCCTTTAGGAGTCCTGCATAAAAATAAACTAAATTATCATCATAGTGATCATAATCTTCCTCATCATCCATCATAACAAGGAAGAGACAGAGAAGAGAACAACAGCCACCAAATAGAACAAGAAAATAAATAAGAAGAAATACAGGGAAAAGAAACTTTTAACTACATGCAAAATATGCTAGATTAGCTTTTAATTACATGCAAAAGCTCCTTGATGTGTTGTAATAACCTAATAGTATCATTAACATCCCTATCATAAAGAAACTAACATTACACAGATAGGTAAAGATACTTGTTTGCTTGATGTCACATAGCTAGTAAGTATATAGTTGGGATTAAATTCTGAACTGAAGAGTTATCTGATTACGTATTGTGATATTTTAAATCCGAGATTTGAACATCAGAGCAAAAAAGCTTGAGGACAATTATTTTTTTTTTTGTAAATAAATTGGTGGCCAGGTGCCAGAGAGATCACTTGCCTTGCACATAACCAATCCAAGTTTGAATCCTATAATCACAATAAGGTCTCCTGAGCACCATCAGTAGAGATCCCTGGACACAAACATAGGGATAATCCCGGAGCACTGCTAGATTTGGCCCCCAAACAAAAACAAAACAATAAATTATTGGTGTCTCATGCATGTGGATCACATGTAGAACACATGTCTCAAATTAGTTTGATATCTCCAGAAGTGTGGCCCAATCCATAAGCAACAATAATAATCTGGAACTTGCTCACAATGTTAAGATATGGCTGAATTGAGAAGACCCAGAGTTAGTGTAAACAGAAGGCTTTGGAGCTATTCAAGTGTGAGGTTATAAATATATTTATACTGTGAGACTAAAGTAAAAAATTGATGTAAAGTACAAACTAAAGAACAATGACAAGTTGTGAACTGGGTGCAAGAAAATTAATGTGACCACAAGTATGAATCATACTACTGGCAGTGACTTTTGGTAAAAGGAAACTTTTTAGAAAGTAGCACTGTAGCACTGTCATCCCATTGTTCATCAATTAGCTTGAGTGGGCACCAGTAACATCTCCATTGTGAGACTTATTGTTACTGTTTTTGGCATATCTAATATGCCACGGGGATCTTGCCCGGCTCTGCTGTGAGACCGGCATACTCTCGGTAGCTTGCCGGCCTCTCCAAGAGGGACAGAGGAATCAAACCTTGGTCAGCAGTGTGCAAGGCAAACACCCTACCTGCTGTGCTCCAATACTTTAGAATGTAATTAGATTAAAAATTAATATATATATACTTGCTATTATTTTGTTGCTCTGTTATAATCTGAGTTAAAAAAAACTTTGGGGGCTAGTAATTAATTTTTATTCAACACAGCATAAACTGCTAGATTGAAATGTGTTAGAAGCTGATTTGAGCTCATTGTCAACCCTTGAGATTGTCTCACATCTCTACCTTAAGTATATACTCCAACTATTTTTCCCTTTAGAGAAGCCTGAGTTCTCTCTTGAAAACACCTCTTTTTCTTCCCTCACAGATATCTAAATAAATTTCTCTAAATCAAACAATTTTATTTTAATCAAAAAAAAGAGAAGAATCTGGGTTTGGGTTTTGTGCCTGGCTACTTATTATAGGACATTGGGAAAACAACTTCAAATATCAATGTTTTCAGTTTTTAATATGCTATACTCACTGAATAAAGGGCTATATGATCAAATAATTCATATATGAGATATTGCTTTAAAATTGAATTTTTAATGAAATTATTATCATTCGTATACCTAAGTACCAACTTATAAGATTATATAGAAACACATGGATTTAACTCTCTAAATAATATTCCTTTATATCTATTTACTCTTGTTCTGTTTTGTGTCCATGCTCCGGGCATAATTCTAACTCTGCTCAGGGTTCACTTCTGGCGGAGTTTGGGGGAATTTATTGGACTCGGGGGACAAAATGGAACTCCAGGGATCAAAGCAGTGTTGGCCAAATGCAAGGCAAACACTTTATTAGCTGTACTATCTATCCAGTTCCTTAAAAAATATTCTTTATAATAGCATGGGATTATATTTCACCTCTTCCAGTTATATCACACTTTTTAATCTTTAAGAAATTATGCATACTCTCTGTACATTTTGTCTACACAGTAGTGCCAAACTATGAGTACATAGTAATGTCAAGCTCATGACCACAATGATCATTCATCATAGTGAGAGAGTCCCTGAAATAGTCAATAATGTATAATGCATATTAATAATAACCTTATTATTAATAATTATTTCATTACCAAGTCATCTATTCATAGTATTAGAGTCCATAATAATCTATATAGATTTCTCTAATCTTGCTGAGCCCCAGAACTTTCCCAGGTGGGTTTGGGTTGGCTAGCTACACATTGTTTCATTGCGGGAAAACCGAGGCTGTTTCACTTCCAGGAACTGAACCTGATGCCTACCTGATTTTTCTGATTTCTGCCGCCTGTAATGGCGTCAGTTTTGTCCTTACAGTTTGTGTTAAGCAAATAGAAAAATTGGTACATTGCTTTATACATATATTCCAAACTATGTGATATTTACTTTAACCATATTTTTTAATTCAAATTTTAAAATATATATCTTTGACTATATGGTAAAGGTACAGTACTTTTGATATAAACCAGTTTGATTTAAGGGCACAATGGCATGTTGTGTTTTTTTCTCTTTCTTTTAATTAGTGTGTTGAATAATTTAATTGAGTATACATTTTCTTGACATATATTTATAGTAGTAAAACATATCCATTCTGACACTACAAAATATTTTTGAATGCTATCATGTGGACACTATGCAGTGCATATAATTTTTGTGTAATGGCATTTGCCATCTGGCATTCTTGCAAATAACTTTTCCCTTATACATTGTACATCTTTTAGCCTGTCTTTCTCTGTGTCTATTATAATTATTCTCTAGGTTCGTGTAATAGACCCTGCCTGCATGTTCTCTTAGCTAAGGAAACAAGTACTCAGGAGTGCAACATCATAGGCAGGGAACAAAGGATTCACATTCCATTCTCTGTGTTATAGAGCACTGATGTGACTCTCAGGAGCCAAGCTTCTTAGCAACGAAACGAAGGATTTACAACCCTCCAGCTTTCTTAGCTACCAAAGCTCTTGAAGGCTTTCAAGAGCTGACCTTCTTAGTAAAGGGCTGGATTCTTTTAATGCACTCACTTTCAAAAGGTAGCATACCTGTTTTTCCAGTGTGATGTGGATGCTATTAAAAGGGAGTTTCCATGGATACGACATCAGTGGGAATGAAACAGGATTGTCCTCTTTTCAGACTCATTATTGTTCCAAATATTCCTAAAACCTAGATCATGTCACTCCTTTATTCACCTTTCATATTGCTAGTACCTTGTTAATGAAGCACTGCCCATGATAAGTAATTAATGTTCTTCTCCGTATGCAGGTTCAAACACCAATGTATTTATGAGAAAAGCGATGTGTTGAAAAGAGGTCAGTTAATTAATAAGAGTGTATTGGATGTGAATTTTGTTATGTTCTTTTATACATGACTTTAGAGAATACTAATTAGTAAGAGACACCATCAATTTCTAAGTGACACATTTGTCAAATTTAGAACTTTTCTAAGATAATTTAAATATTTACTTCAACATAATCAAATTCGTTCTCCCATATCATTTTGTTTTCAGAGTTAATTCAATCACATATCATGCCCTGATGATTACACACTTTTGTAATATATGATTTGACCGCGTCAACTTTTCTTTACCAATATCTAGTTGAGGGGCTAGAGCAGTAGACAGCATGCGGAGTGCTTGCCTAACACATGGCTGACCCAGATTCAATCCTTAGCATCCCATATGGTCAAAACAAAAACAAAACCCAAGATCTAGTTGAATGTCACATGATATCAAATACATTCTTTTAAGGACAGGCGGAGTTGGGGCACACCCTGTAATACTAGGTTACTCCTGGCTATGCACTCAGGAATTACTTCTAAAGGAGCTCGGGAGAATAGATAAAATGCCAGGGATTGAACATGGGTCAGCTGTGGGCAAGGCAAGCACCTTATCTGCCTTACTTACTCTCCAGTCTGTTTTTGGTTTAGTTTTTGTTTGGGGGACATTTCTAATGAAGCTCAGGTATTACTCCTGGCTCTTCACTTAGGCAACACTCTGGCAGGACTCAGGAAACCATATAGCATGCTGTGGGTGGAACCAAGTGTGGTCTCCCTAGCTCTTTCCTTTATCACAACAGACTATAGAATTCTGCAGCACACAGCTGGGTACATGTAAGCAATATAAATAAAAAGCATCACTTCAGTCAATGTATGACAGAGTGTGCAGGCATAGTATTTCTATATGGCAACCTGCGTGAGCATCACAGTCAAATATGGAGTACCATAACAAGCATGTATGTGACCACTAGGCATCAAAACAGTGACAGAATAAAGGGAAGCAAGGTGGGTGAAATTGGTTCATTTGATTTTACTGTCTTCCTTTGATATTGAAAATCCTGGAATCGGGAGCTCATGGTAAAAAAGACTTCATTATTCTGATGGTCAAAAAGTTAATGTTCGTCCTCAAATCATTAAGTCAGAGGAAAGTAATTTTCATATTATAGTTCTTAGATTTCATTTATTAAAGTATGCTCTTAGACATCTACCCACTTTTCAGCTAGAAAAGGGTAGAGGTTGAGAAAACTTTTACAAAATTCATAAACCCTTCAAGTTCCACAAATAGATTTTAGGTAGCCTGAACAATCTATTAGATTTATAGCTTGTAGTTGTTCCCATAAAGGAAGTTATAAGGTATTCCACAAAAGAAGATAAAATTGAAGGTTGTTGGTAGAAGTCGTTATTGTTGTAAACTATCCAAACCAGGGATGTGACCTAAGAATAAAAAAGAAGCTATTTTATCTTTTCTGTCACCTGGCAATGCTTCTCCTTTTAGTCATCTCTGGGTAGTTTCCATTGTTTTATTTTTCATCCTTGTTGTGAAAGCACACGTATTGTTTAGTAAGCAGAATTAGGGTAGCTGAAGTTTATAGAGTCAATGGCTGACAAACAATAAGGTCAATGTCTGTCCCATCCTGGAAAAATTGAGGTTAGAACAGGTGAAATTATCATTCTGTTTTGTTTTTATGGCTCTAATAGAATGCCAGAGAGTCCCTGACCTCTACTGCCAGTCATGTCTTACTCTAATAGCAACGTGTAACCTTTGACACTCAATTAAAACAGGAAATAAGGCAAAGAATGGGTCAATATGCATGCGTGGCCAATGCAAGCCATTGCTATAAATTCCAAGGGGCTTTCTGAAAGCCATAACCCTTATTCATTTGATATACCAGCATTAAAGTTCTAGCCAGTAAAGTAAAAGAACATAATAACAAAAAAATAACCTGCACCATTTATTTTCTATCTGACCCTAAGACCTATGTATTAAGTTATTCCCCAACAGAACAATTCACATTATACTTTCTGATTACTGAGGGTGAGGGTCTTGCTGTTAACTGACTGAATGCGACAAGATAGATGCTTTGGTCTTAGAATGCGACTAACTTGAATGTTAATTTATATTATTAACAGAAAGGAATCAGAATATAGTGTTTTTGCATATGGAATGACAGTAGAATTGTTTTTGTAAAGAGTTAAGTGATGCCTATGTTACTGCTGGTAATAGATTTAGTCACCAACTGGACAGGTATCATATTTATAGATAGTGGCTATATCAGACATCAGTTGAGATATGCTATGGATGAATGGTTTGTTGGTAGGACAAAGCTCCACAATCATGTTGGAACAGAACATCTCAGGGTTTATTCAGGAAACAATGAAAAACAATTAGGTATAAAAGACATATAAGACAAAAAGTTATTACAGAAGCAGAGTGGTCTTGAGATTGGTTAGGGAAATTCCATTTCCCTTTCTTATCAAAAATGCATAAATAAATTGCATGACTTCTCTGCTATATTTTTATGAAGTAGGGATAATATTAAGTACCATTTTACTTTGTCTACTGTTTACCCTAAGTGAAAATATTATCATTTAATTATTCTGTGACTAGTAGAAAATAAGCATAAATAAGTATTTTTTCACTTTTCATTAATATATTATTTGACAACAATTTTATCCGAAGTAGTATCAGTTGTTGATGCTCAGGAAATGGCACCAAGTATGGCACAATGCAAAGTTGTAATACACTTTAATCTAAAGTAAAATAATTTAAGCAGACTCTAACTGACATATAAACACACACATATATATATATATACAAAGGAAGAAATCTAGAAAATAAACTGTCTATAGCAACATTCTGTGTGAGATAGTAAAATGATATGTATATATGCAATTTACTTTTTAGTTTCTACATTGTCCACTTATTGAATTTATGTATTTCTTTTTTTGTAGTAACTAACTCAAAAGACAAGTCAGTGCTTATTACCTACATGTCAGTCAAAACCAATCTTTTCTCTTTTTAACATAATACTGTAATATATTATTGCTTTAACATAAAAAGTGATAATAGACCCAGTATTTTGTATTTGTTATTGCAATAGATTTTAATATACAGAAAAAGTTTATCTTTTATGTTGTAATTATATTTATTATAAGTGCCCCACTTTGTTCGAAGAATTTAAAAATTTGAATACTTTCCTTCATTAAGTATGCTCTAAAACATTATTGTGATTTTTTTAATTATTGTGTTTATTTTTCAATTTGTCGCATTGCCTTGTGAAATATGCAGTAATGAATGCATTTGTTTTATTTTTTAATTTAATTTTATTTTTTCTGGTGGTGGGGCTAAAGCCTAGGGTCCATACTTGCAAGACAAGTGTTCTAATACTGGGCCACATCCTCAGTCCTTGCACCTGATCTGTTTTTGAAGGATACTATTAGTCAATTGTCTTAGCCATTTTCAAATAATAAAAGATTTCTATTTATTCTGGGAGTTAGCTTTGGCAAGCTATATTTTCAAGAAAAATTAATTAAATTTAGCATTTTGAAAAATTTTCATAAGTTTTCACTGTAACCTTATGTCATTATTTTGTTTATCAGAGTACTTTCCATTGTTTTAGTAAGTTAGAGCTATTTTATTGATCTTAGAGTATAATTTCTCCTTTTAAAATTAATTATCATTTATTTTCATTTTATAGTACAATGTTTATAATATACGAGTAGCATCTACATATTTTTATTTGTTTAGCTTTTTTACCTTTTTTCATTATTGTATTTATCTTCTACAGAAAATGTGTGTTAAAATTTCATCATAAGGATATTTTTACCCAGTACTCCTCTGACAAGGGGTTAATAAAGGATGCACAAGGCACTAGTTGAACTCTACAAGAAAAAAAAAAATCAATCCTATCAGACGATGGGGTGACAAAATGAACAGAAACTTTCTCAAAGAAGAAATCCGAATTGTCAAAAGGCACATGAAAAAATGTTCTTCATCACTAATCATCAGGGAGATGAAGATCAAAACAATAATGAGATATCATCTCATACCGCAGAGATTGGCACACATCCAAAAGAATTCAAGCAGCCAGTGTTGGTGTGGATGTGGGGAGAAGGGGACTCTCCTTCAGTGCTGGTGAGAACGTCAACTGGTTCAGCCTTTTTGGAAAGTAGTATGGGCTATTCTCAAAAAATTAGAAATTGAGCTCCCATTTGACCCCGCAATACCACTCCTGGGAATATATCCCGGAGATGCAAAAATGTATAGTAGAAATGACATCTGCACTTAGTATGTTTATTGCAGCACTATTTACAATACGTAGAATCTGGAAAAAAATCCGAATTCCCATAAAACAAATGACTGGTTAAAGAAACTTGGTGTATCTACACAATGGAATACTATGCAGCTGTTTGAAAAGATGAAATCATGAAATGTGTATACAAGGGAAAGACTTGGAGAGTATCATGCTAAGTGAAATGAATGAGAAAGAGGAACAGACATAGAGTGACTGCACTCACTTGTGGAATATAAAGTAATATAATAGGAGACTAACACCTAACAATAGTAGAGATAAGGGCCAGGAGGATTGCTCCACAGCGTGGAAGCTGATCTCATGTTCTGGGAGAAAAGGCAGCTGGGATAGAGAGGGACTACTAAATAAATGATGGTTGGAGGGCTTGCTCGGGATGGTAGATGCATGGTGAAAGTAGACTGTGGACTAAACATGATGGCTGCTTAGTACCTGTATTGCAAATCATGCACCCAGAGGGAGAGAGAGATAGTGAGAGGGAATGTGCCTGCCACAGAGCAGGGGTTATGGGGTAAGGGTGGGTGTGGCGGGAGGGATACTGAAAACATTGGTGGTGGAGAATGGGCATAGGTGGAGGGATGGATACTTGAACATTTTATGACCAAAACATAATCATGCAAGTTTGTGTGTCACTGTATCTCACAATGATTCATTAAAATTAAAAAATAAATAAAATTTAAAAAATAAGTTTATGACAAAAAACTTCATCTTAATTTTGTGCTTCTACCTATATGTCTCACACCTCATAATTCTCTCTAACATCTGCTATTTTTGGATAAATATTTATGTTTCATGTCATCATTATATGCTTTAGCCTTTGGGATGATAAGCAGCTTTCTTTTCCTGTTTAATACTTGTATGTCTGAATTCAAATTTGTCAGTGATTTTGTATTCTCCCATGTCTTTCCTACGTATATACACTCTGGTTTAAACTTTCTGAATTACTTTGTTTTTATGTATACTTTGTATAAAGCAGAGAACTGGATTTTTCTTAACAAGTAGCTTAATATATTTGACTGATTTAATCTCAAGTAATATTTTGACATTATGATGTTTTTTGTTTCTTTTGACATTTGTCACCATTTTTAGTCTTCTCTACTTGTCTTGCCTTGATTTTAATATTTTTATACTTAGGATATTCATCTATTATTATTGCGACCTATCAATATTTTACAAATTATATCAATGTTATATTCTTAGCACCTTCTTTTATTATATACTATCTTATAATCCAACTAACAGAGAAAAAAATAGAATGCATCCTTTTCCTATTTCTTTCCTTCTTGTAATGTCTCCTCAACCGCCCAGTAAAAATTTTGCTGTATTTAGGAATATTTTGTCACTATAACTTAAAAAATCATGAATTAATGCATTCAAAATTTTCCATTGGCCATATTCTTTTATAGTTTTAATACTTTTACCTGGAAATACCTTAGTAGTATTGATTGTGAATTAGTTCTCTTGTTAAGAAAGTGTAATTTCAATGAGTAGATTAAATATCCCACTTTAAGGGGATTTCCTAAATTATGATTTTAATAACTGAGATCTAAGTTTGTTAGATCATGATGTAATTTTTTTGCTTCTCTTTAATATTTTATTACATCATCCATGTTCTCTTTGTAGATTCCTATATTTAAACTTATTTTATTAACTCTTCCTTGGGTCTCCTTTGAAACCTATTGGCTATTTGTCAACTATGTCTTAGTACTTTATGACTAAGCCATAATTTCAGAAGAATCACTGAATCACGGAATCACTGTTATCCCATTGCTCATAGATTTGCTCAAGCGGGCACCAGTAACGTCTCCATTGTGAGACTTGTTGTTACTGTTTTTGGCATATCGAATACTCCATGTGTAGGCAGCTTGCCAGGCTCTGCCATGCAGGAGAGACACTCTAGGTAGCTTGCCATGCTCTCCAAGAGGGACAGAAGAATCAAACCCCACTGGCCGCGTGCAAGGCAAATGCCCTACTGCTGTGCTATTGCTCCAGCCCAATTTATATTTTGCATGAACTTCTATCCTAGTTTATATCATGTGGATGGATAAGAGAAGATATCTGGTTTCTACATTCTTCTATTGTTTCAGTAACTCTCAGAGACTTGTTTATATAGTAGTAACATTTTAATTTTCTTCCCCTATTTATCAGCTTTGACTGTTAAATCACCAATAAATTTTATTCTAAAGAAAAGATAAAGAAGACAATAGAATAGATTTTATTCTTTATGTATAAAAATGGAGTGTCTTTTTGATGTTATCAAGATCATGAAGTGAGTTCTTTTCATTATTCATGGTTGGCAGGATTACTTTTGTATATGTTACACAAAATATGTCAGAAGATATTAGCTATATTTTTAAATAGTATTATCCTGGAAGATAAGTTCTAAGATTCTACAAGTGATTAAAAAAATATGTAGCCAAGGGATAGTATGGCAGTATGAGGCCTGGAGGCCCTGGGCCTTCCCCAGCACCGCCCGGGTTGCTGTGATATCCCCAGTACTGCAGGGCCTGAGCAACGTTGCATCCTAGTTCCTGTGCTAAACTGATAGCCCAGTTGCTGAGAATCATAGGTGGGGTCCTTGGTTCTTTTAAGCACTGCTTAAGGGTCCACAATAAGGATGATGGAAGGGAGGAAGACAGAAAGAGAGAAAAAAAGAAAGGGAAAGAGAGAGAGGAAGAGAGAGAGGGAGGGAAGTAAAACAAAAATAAAATATAAAAAAGAAGATGCATGGAGATTAAATTCAGAATATTCAATAGCTTTATGAGAATTTTCAAAAAAGAATAGCCAGACAATATAAGGAGAGACATAAATGGAAAGAATAAACAGAAAGATAAACTTTGTAATATACACACATACATGTGTTCATGTGTGTGTATGTGTGTGTATATATATATGTATATATGAAGAGATAGAGATGAGAGAGAGACAGAGAGATAGAGCTATGGTTCTTTTAATATAAGTAACTCAATTTCTTAGACTTAAAGGATTTCCAAAGCACTAACCATAATGAACTAATGGATTGCAGTTATATTTCAAGGAAGAAACAAATATTAATAAAATTTCAGAAAGAATTAGGTGAAGGATTTTGGAAGGATTACTTAGAACAGGAATAAAACTCATCAAGGTTTACTTAAGCACAGTAGCTTCACTGTTCAGAGGAGAAATTTATTTTGTCCTAGAATTTTATACAATTAAAACTAACAATTACATACATAAGCAAATAAATGTTTCAAACACAAAAGAGGTTCAGACATAAAACTCTCAAACGGTCTTTCCATGTCCACTTTTCTAAAGATGGAAAAAATACTCATTAATGAATTCCACACAAAGGAGCAGAAACTAATAGAAGATTTAGGTCCAACAAAATAATCTATTTTATCCAAGATAACAATGCAGGTAAATGCCTAGTTTCCAGCTATGCAATACCTTTAGAATATAATTGGGCTGTGTTACAAAGATAAATCAAAGATTTATGAAAACTATCATGAATATATCACAGAATTTATTCCAAAGAGATTTAATAATTAAGAATAGGTATATTAGCAATAGGATAACTGGATTTCATTCTTTAAGAAAACAGTATCAAAATTTAAAAAAAAATGGGAGGGTTAAAATATACAAATGAGCCATAATTCAAATATGCAACAAAACAACATCATAAATTTTGAAAGACTAATATGGTGTAAAAGGTATAATTTATTTGACTTTTAACTGAAGATTTTCTCATTATGTGGCATAAAGTTAGTAAAGTTAAATCTTTTCTTACTCAATAGGAGTAAAAAAGGACATTTTCTGATGCCATCACAGTATAACTATTAAAATAACAACATTTACATTTTATAACATGATTACTAACCACAATTCTCATCATATTTTGATAATCTAACAGAGTTATTGATAGCAGAATAAAATATTGAATTAGAAGTTATAGTTTTCATTTATGTAATTTTTAACTTGAAAGTTATCTTTTGCTATTTCTAGTGTATGATAACCTTTTTTGTAAACTTTGTTCTTGATTATTATTTGCTATTGTATGAATATTAGTAATACCCTGTATATTTCCTATTAGAAGTTTTGTTATGATCTCTTAAATTTAAGACCATGGAAATTGTTCAAATAATTGAGTTCATAGTTTTGCATGCAGGAGGGGGAAGTATGATCTTGACTCCACATGAAAAATCTAGGTTCATTTGAGGGCACCTTTAATAACCAACATATTTCTTTAGGTACTTTTTAACTTTAAGAAGAATAAACAAATCTACATATCTTTGAAAAATTCACAATTTTTTCAATAAGTTTCTAGAGAATTTAAAAATATTAATACCGTTTTCTTAAAAACCTAAGCTGTTTATTTGCATTCTACTGTCTACTGTTGAAGTCATCAACTATAAGAGAATGCATTTTCTTTTCCCCAAAGATCCCCTGTATTATAATTAGTGATTTTTTTTCTCTGCTCCAAAGAGTTTGTTTCATTCCATATGTCTGATGAATTTTTGCCCTCCAATAAGGGAAGACTGAATGTTTTTAAAGTCAAGTTAAGAAGGTTTATTTATTTGTATTTGAATAAAGCTTCTAGTGAAAGTCCAGATAAGGGAAACTTCAAATGACTATTATAATTTGCATCTTAGTTAATATGTGCTCTGTGTGCCAAAAAAAGAAAAAAGAAGGCTACAAATTCCTTCATACAATAGTAGTCTGTAGTCGAATTTTCCTAGCTATTTCTATTGTTCCTCTCTATATATGCTTGAATTTTCATGGGCAGTTAAGGTTTTATATGTGTGTGAGTGCGTGTGTGTGTGTGTGTATGCGCGAGTGTGTGCCCTTCCCAAAAGCTAAACCAAGCATGTGGGATCCCTGAGCATCAGAACAACATCAGAGAAGAGAAATTAAGGGGATTAAGGGGCCAAAAAGAACCCCAAATCTAGAAGCTTGTACTATTTTGTATATCTGATATTAAACACAGCATTTGTAATATAACTGAAAAGTAAAGATAGTATTAGTTTCCCTTTAAAAATTAGTCAGTGAAATTAACTTTACCGGCCACCAAAGCAAAAACTTCAGCAGACCCATAATTTTTGCCTGTTAGTTACTACTAAGCAATCATCAGTGCCTAATAATCTTAAGTAATTATTTAGTCTAAGTAAGTATTTAATCTTAAGTAATTATTAGCTATGCCTAATATTACTTTTAGAAAAGTTTCATTAAGTAATCAGGCTGGTGGGCAGGAATGATAGTACAGCAAGTAGAGAACTTGAGATGCTTGAGGGGTTTGGTCCCTGCCACTCCATGGAGTCTCCTTAGCCTTGCCAAGAGTGATCCCTGAGAGCAGAGACAGGTGTAAGCCCTGACTACAGCCAGGTATGGCCCCAAACCAAGTACAAAATAAAACTTCTCATTCCTAGCTATAAATAGAAAATAGAAACTCTGAGTTTAAGTTAATATATCTCCTTTCTAACTATAATTTAATTCTGTTTTAGATAAGATAGATAGATGATAGATAGATAGATAGATAGATAGATAGATAGATAGATAGATAGATATCTAATAGCCTAGTTCTGCCTCTTGGAGATACTGACAAGCTACCAAGAGTATATTGCCTACTTGGGAGAGCCTTGCAGCTCCCTGTGGCGCATTAATATCCAAAATACAGTAACAGATATATACATACCTCTCAGAGAACCGGGCAAGCTACAGAGAGTATCCTGCCCGCACGGCAGAGCCTTGCAAGCTACCCGTGGCATATTGGCATCTTGTCATATTCGATAATATGCCAAAATGTAACAATGGGTCTCATTCCCGCCTGACACTGAAAAATCCTCCAATCATTGGGAAAGACAAGCAATGAGAGGCTGCTAAAAACTCAGGGCTGAGTGTAATAGAGATATTACTGGTGCCTGTTCGAGTAAATCAATGAACAATGGGATGACAGTGATACAGTGATGTGGATAGATACATACATGCATATATACCGATAGGCAGACAGATATTTATTTTCTTCAACTTACTGTTTTTTTCCCTTTCTATTCCGCCAAGTTCTAACCTCATTGGTATTCATAGTTGAATAGAGATGAATATTGGCATATGAAATAGACATAATAAAAACCTCATTTTCTATTAAAAACAAGTAAACAGAACATAATGAAAGAATCCTATCAATGGTGACAGAAGAATATTGGCACTTTGGTGGCAGGTATGGTATGGTTCCAATGTATCCCTAAGACATATAAACATTTACCCTCTAATAAACTAATGTTACCTCAATAAATTAAATGTATTATGTGTAAAATAAATAAAACAAATACTAGGAACCAATTCTCCTTCTTTGAGGCTGGAAGAAGTCTATGGCTTTGGTTTCATGAACATTTGTCATTGTTGCCAATGGTCAGAGTCTTGCTAAAATTATGTTAAATTCACTAAATTCTACAAAGTCAATAATGACTAGTCTACAGTTCTAGATATCCCAATGATGATGATCAAGTCCACCTTTCTACTTCTGGGACACCTCAGCCCAATCAGATGATTAATAGCTAGGCCTCAATACTAGTCCAGTCATGAACCTCTACCTAAACAGTAATGCATAAGGAGAATTTTTTTGCACCCCTTGCAAAATAAACTCTTTTTACCAGTCATTCCCAATATAGTCTTCTCTATTCGGCTACAAACAATTTTCACTATTTCAAAAGTGAGTCCCCAAACTTCAGGGAGTTTAATTCAAGCTCTTTGAAAGACTCATAAGAGTCCTTCAGATTGGACTTAAAACTGAGAAGGTAGCAGAACTCACTGCACTAATAGGGGGTGCATGACTGACAGCAATGCTATGGTGCATAATTATATGGTGTAATGGAATGTGTAATGTATGTGAATGACGCAGGGTTGGGAAAGAGTTGTCATTTACGGAAACTAGAGTATTCATTGGAATTGTGCACCATTAAAACTTTGATGGATAGAGACTTTCAACATACAACAACTCAGTCAAAATCACAAATTGATAAACCCTTCCTTTTTGTCTCAAGTTGGGCTGAAGTACACTGAACTTTTGCCTCTGGATATTTCCTAGGTAAATTCTGCATACTGTAATGTGTCTCTCTTCCTTTAGGATCTGGTACCTATCGTGATTTGCATTTTAGTAAGTAATAAAGTAGAAAAATATTTTAGTATCTTATTAATTAAACATTTAAAGAATAACCAAAAAATATTTTAAAACAAGAGAAACTATTTTTTCCCCACAGAAAATATTTTGAAGTGTCATGGATCAGCGTTGACTCATTTAACATAACTTGGTCACAATTATACATAGTAATCTGAGTTAAAGTAGTCAAAGTATAGTTGTTATTTGGCCATAGCAGTGTCCTACAGTCTTTACTTTTTTTTATTCCTTTGAAGAATTCCACCCTTTTTCCGTGTTTCAGTGGTCTATATTCTATCAGAAAATACAAGTGTTAAAACAAAGAAAACAACGTCAAAAATGAAGTCAATGTATTTTTCCACAGGATGTTTTTGATAGAACCAATTTTTCCTCATGGATTCTAAAAGAAGATTATGAACTGAAGGTGACAATCTGAAAAGAGTCTGTCTGCAGAATAAATTTGATGTTTACCTATGAGTCAGAACCTAGAAAAGATATCTTTTGATTTCCTGGATATAACTGAGCCTCATAAGACAAATTTGTCACCAAACTTGGTAGATACATGGAGAAATACATTCTTTTTTCCCATTAAGAATGCTTGGGTTAACACACACTTGCATCGAAAGTGTTGTTTTTCCAACCTGAGCACCCAAAATATAGTTATATAGTTGAAGTGCTTTTTTCATTGTTTTCCTTTAAGAAACAGGTATCTCTTGTGTGTGCATGGTATGTGTGTGTGGGGAGGGGGGCAGGTATGTGCATGCACATGCATGCTAATAATGATCTAAAAGAATATCACAAAGTCTATAGTATCTGGTTCATTTCTCACTAGTTTGTCTGTTCTCTTTGATCCTTAATACTAAGGATTCAGCCAGATAATTCTGCTATGCTAATCTGATTCCAAACCCTAATATATCTTACTCTTTACAAAATGTAATAAGGAAATGTCAAGGTTATATTAAATCAGTGTACTGAACTCAAATCATAATTTATATTTTATAGTTTATGTCAATTTATGACTGCAACTATACTAGTACTAATGACTTTTTGTCTCTGAGCTTCTTATTTGGAAATGAGCAAATGTATTTAGATCTAAAGGAATTATACACCAGTAATAATTCCAATGGAGATTTTCCTTCTTATGCTTTGATACATTTGACACTATTTACTATGATCTACTTTTATTTCTAATGGATGTTTTACATGGTTACTAAAATTAGAATATAACTCTATAAGTGCAAGAACCCAGACATTCACTTTAGAGACCTACTGAATACGGAATGCTTTTCTGTGTTGGGTCAATGTCTGAGCAAACAAAACATAGATAGATAGATAGATAGATAGATAGATAGATAGATAGATAGATAGATAGATAGATAGATAGATTGATTCAGATAGAGATAGAGATATCTATATATAAAATTTTTGGAATCCACATTTCATTAATGTTGCCATTATGACATATATAGCTTCTTTTACTCAAGTGAATTTACCTTAGAAAATAAGACATAATTTATTGTTCAGTGTATGCATACAAGAAAATGTAAAATCTTTTCAGAACAATAATACAGATTTTCAAGGAAATCATTATGTCAGAAAAGGTAAGCTTATGTTAATACATATTTCTTTTCCAAATTTCAGTTTCATCCAGCGATTCAATTCAAAAGTAAAGCACTTTTCTTACATGTGTGAGACCTTGGATTTAATCATCAGCATAAAAAAAAAACATAATCAATGTCAAATTTAGCTTCATTTCAACAGCCATAATCATACCAAGCTAATGTTTGGAAAAAGACAAAAGAGATCTGGTCGGAGCATATAGTATTCACAAATATTTTTCTCAAAACATTTGCATAATCTCTGTGACAGTCTGTTCAAAAATTTTAACTGAATGGATATTAACTCTAGTCAACTACATTTTAATTTTGAATGGTGATACTATTCAGTACAAGGGTATCAGATATTATTTACATCATACTTGAAAGATAAAATTAACTGAAAAATAAATTTTAATTTTAACTAAGGGCTGTTTCAGAGAACTGAAACCAGTTAATTCTGAAGGATTTAGTATCTCTCTGTTTCTTGGCAGTAAAACAAATGATAGAAGCAAAGAGAGTGGGTGGGATTTTACGAAAAGTATTTTACCAACAGTTATTAGTAATGGAAGATTCATATCCCACTCAAAGACTCATGTATCCTTAAAACTCCAGAGCTAAAAGAAAATGTGATTATAAAATGACACTCTCATAGTTTATAAATGGAAAAATGAAGATCAGAAAATTGAAGCAATTTGCTTGATGTCATTCATGGAGGTACTAACAAATCTATACCTGAAATTTTGCTAGTATAAGTATTCCATAGAATGATAAACTTGCATATCTCTCAATTACTAGATAGGTATTAACAATTTTTATCCTTCTATCTTCTCTGAAGTGGTAAAGTTAAACTTTCAAGCCTGGCAACATGGATTTAAAAGATGTTTGATCTGATCTAATCAGTGTGCTACGTGAGTTAGAACTCTTTGCCAACAAAAATTCTCCAATACAATATCTAGAATAAAATCATTTCAAAATATGCACTAACTTTTTAAAAGTCTGATATCTTACAAAAGCATTATAAAGACACCCAGAAGATGGAATGTTTCCAGGCAGGTAATAATACAATAGCAAGAAAATGCACCAAATGTTATTTTAAAAGCTGAAAGCAGTCATCAAAGCAATTGGCATCGAATCCAAACTTGGTTATGTTTATTCATCTATATACATTCACAGCTTAGAGTACAAGCAACTTAACTACTAAATTAACTATAAGAAATCAACATTATTATAGTTAAAAATTGTCAAATATCACCAGCTTTATATAATTGAGCTCATATGTATCTATGAGATCAAATAATAGGAGCTACTGATTCTGATCTTCTTGGTTCTTATTTGCTTTTCATAATGAGCATTTTCTAAACTGAATATTATTAATATTTTATTGATTTTTAAATATTACTAAAGTTTTACTTTTCTTTTAAAGCACAGAAGTCTTAACTCAGTGGCTTGTACTTATGTAAATTCATTCACACTTTTTTTCTGAGAATGTACACTTTATATGAAGGTTAGTATATTTTTGGTATGTATATATATCATCTTTAAATTTATTAGTTATAAGTATAACATTAATGAGATAAAAATTCATGTGCATTGTTTCTTAAAGTTCAAAGGGTATATTTTTATTGCTGGACTTCTAGATGGTTCATAATTTGTAGCAATATTTATCTTATAGTCAGCTAAGTATCAAAGACTATCATTTGATAAATTATCAAGGTCATCACTACATAAAATCAATGCTTCAGAGGATTAAAACGGCAGCTTATTGATGGTAGTCCACTTCCAATGATGGTACTACTATCTGAAACCGTATCTTGTTGTTCATCTTGATGTACTTTCTATCACTTGTCACTAGAGTGTAATTTCTCCTCCAATATAAGGATCCTTTTATCTTCTCTGAGGTTTAGTTTTATCTTTTCCACTTGAAAAGGATATAACAAATCTAGGCATAGAAATCCTTACTCTTCATTCCTGCAGGTATGAGAACTTAGAAATTGAGGTAGGTGCCTACAGTAATGTGCATACAGGATTCTGAGATATCAAACAATATTAATTCACAGTCATTTGCTACTCTTGGTTTACAAAACTCTGATATATTAAAAGCTTCCTTGTTTTAAAGGCTGGTATCCCTAGGGAGAAGAGTTGGGACAAATAATCCAACAACAGCTGAAGTCAGGAGAGCTGAAACAAGTCTTTAATGCATTAAAGGTGTCAAAATGTCATGCTGGGTGTCTTTCCAAGTATTTAACAAAAGAAGCAATTTGTAAGCAGGGCAACCTGATTTTGAAATTCTAGCAGTTTCTCCTTCCACTCAGAATCTTGACTGCTCGAAATTAAATCACAATAAAGATAAATGTAATGTGTTAAGTTGTCCCTGAGCTATCAGCATCAGATAAGAGGTGTGTAGCATTTTCAGGAGATCACATAAGATTGTAATAACTCAAATTCTCAATTTGTCAAAGGGTTCCTTCTGTTGGTGCAGAAAACAAAAACATTTTTTTGAGTATGAGATCAAGATCCCAAGCAAGTGCTAGAAATAACTATTTTTGCTTTGTGGGCAAACAAAGATAAATGTGTTCAGAATTACGAGAAAGAAAAGCTAAGTGTGATTACACTTACATATTTCCATATTATTTTTCTTCAGAAATAAAGCTGACATAAACATTTCATTTCTCCCCAATTCTCATCTCTTTGTATACTATTTACAGTCTCTGTAAAAGTAGCAATAGCACTTTGCATTCATATAGCACCATTTGTCCCCAAACTCTGCTTTATTATGAATACAAATAGTTTAATTTATCTTTGCAATGCATCTTTTATGTGAATAAAAATTATTTTATTTGTTTGTTTTAAGAGAGCTAAGTCACGATCAGGTGAGCAAAAACACACAGACAGTGAAGTTGTTAATTGAAACTGCTTCCCTATTTCCCCATTATATTTTCATCAATGTCAGAGATTTGCAAATTTGGAGGTTGACCATATAAATAGAAGCTTAAAAATACTCTCTACCTGTAGATCATTAGCTTAAACAAGGCTTTTCATTTTTTCCTCTTCACTGCCACTTTAGATTTGTGAAAAATAGCCAGGGTTTGCACACACTGGGTTGTGGGGCTAACGAAATTCTGAATGTAATGCTCACCACAGGGTCACCATGCACAAACAATTGTGATTGTGTTTATCTCTGAGAGTTGAACAATTTAGTTGTAGTGCTTCCATACATTTTATTATAAATAGAAATGATACAATCTGCTGCTACTCCGGGGATCTCAGCAGAAACAGTAGACCTCAGTATGTGTAGATATTGCTAGGGGTCAAACTCAGGGCATCAGGCCTTGCAGACCTTTATATTTTGTCACTGTGATTCTCTCATCTCTGGGTAGTTTTTCTCACCTAGTCACTATTCCTTTTGTAATACTCGTTTGGATTAAAAAAATGCAAGTCATTGACAATAATTATATGGAACTCTTCACTGTGTTTTAAATAATTTTTTTAGGATGAACCACAACTCGTGGTGTTCAGGGCTTTATCCTGGTTCTGCATTCAGAGATCAGGGTTTACTCCTGGCAGGGTTTGGGGGATCCTATGGTTTGCTTGGGATTGAACCCTGGTCAGCCACATGCAAGGCAAGCACCCCACCCACTGTATTATTGCTGTGTCCTGTAAGGAAAACTTTGAAGTAAAAGAAATTTTGGTCCTCAAACTGGAACTATGGACACTTGGTTACTGAATAAAGCACAACAGGGCCATGCATTAAAATTATGGTAAATTGAATTGAAAATAAAATGTTTTCATAAATACATGTCATTCTGGGAATGATTACAGAAGAGAACAACATCACAAGATACAGATATAAACATCTGCTAAATTAAAGAGGCAATAGTCTGCTTACTACTGAAAATAATAAGACAAGAAAAAAACAAGAATAGGAAGTAGTGGGGGAGTTGTCAAAGATGAGAGAACAAATCATGTAAGGTTTACAGGCTGTTTTAAAGACATTAGTTTTTATTCTAAATGAAATCTGGAGATTTTAAAGGGTTTTGATTAGACAAGTGATTTCTTCTAACTCATACATCAGTAGACCTACTTAGAAAGGCAGGCAGTGCAAAGGAAAAATGGATAGATCAAAAGTGATTATAATGAGACTTAGTGATATGACTTGAAGGTAGAGCCAATAGAATTTTCTAGGAGACCAACATCAATAATAAAAATTCTAAAGCAACTGACAAACCTGTGAGTGATTCCAAGATATTTTGATTTGACAAATTCATGTAGAAAATTGAAGCTAGCTCTGGCCCAAGGCAACGAAACTAGAGAGGTGACTTACAGAATTTAGCTGGGGAATGGATGCGGATGAAGGGAACGGGAGGGGTCCTTGGGACATTAATGGAGGAGAGCGTGCATCCTGTTAATGGGTACAGTTTCAGAAAAATGTATAAGTGAAAGTATTATTAACAATATTGTAAATTACAGTGCTTCAATAAAAATGGGGGGAACAAAGGAAAACAATCAAAACGATAGAACAGAGAAGCACAGGCAATATGTTCCAGATGAAATGAGACAAATGTCTGACGAAATGAGGATTTTTAATATTTCTTTCTTTGGTTTATCTTCTCTATCAAGTATTTTCTTTGAGACAATATTCATCTCTTTGTCTTTCCTCTACTGTTCCATTTTATTTATGAGTTCTTGTCATCCTCAACCTCCTTTCCACTTTCTTTTCATCTTCTTTTCTCCTTTAACAAAACATTCTCCTTCAAATAGAGTGTATTTCAAAATACTCTGTACTTTTTTTCCATTTTACACAAACAAAAAATGTGGTTTTTTTCTCTTATGTAATTATTGTATCCTTCCCACCAGTATTGTAGGGCATTTGTCATTTCATATGATTGTGGCAATGTACATTCATTTGTACTTCTGGAAAGGTATTTTTCACTATCCCTAGCATTTGTTGGCAAAGGTCTCTCATTAATAATTTTAACTCCACTTGCTACCAACAGGTTAGTAAGAAGTATGCAGTGACATTTAAAATGTATTTAGAGTTTATATCAATTACAGAAAAGGAAGCAGCTCTTCTTCCACTTTATTTATTTTTCTTAGAAGAGAAAAACTTGAAATGGATATCATGAGGCACTGATAAGTATATATTTCCTTTTAGTGGATAGAATTATTTGATAAAATTTAAGTAAGCATATATTTAAAAATATGTGTAATTGTCTAAATATCTTCATATTCTAGTTTTTCAAGCATCCTAATTTTTTAAAGATAAAAAGATATGTATATTTGATACTGTGTTTCATAATTACTTAAAATGTTTCCTATAATAAATATGACATTATATCTGTTTAGTTGTCGAATCAAATTGTAAAAATCTGTATTCTGGGGCTGGAGAGATAGTATAGCAGGTAGGGCATTTGCCTTGCACGCAGACAACTCAGGTTTGATTCCCAGCATCCAACATGGTCCCCCAAGAACCACTAAGGGTAATTTCTGTGTGTCGCTGGCTGGGTGTGACCCCAAAAGCAAACTACAACAACAACAATAACAATAACAACAAACTCCTGTATTCTTTTTTTTAAAGAAATATTTTATTGAACCACGGTGAAAAAAAGAAAAAAAAATACAAAGCTTTCAGGTTTAAGTCACAGTCAAATACTGATTAAACCACCATCCCTTCACTAGTGCACCTGTTCCACCACCAATAACCCCAATACACCCCCCTCCCACCCGACCCCCCATCTAAGTAGCTAATGATATTCCCATTATTCTATATATATATTGAGTACATTCCATATTTCCATACAGAACTCACTATTGTTGATTGGAAATTTTCCCCAACAATCAGGCCTGCTGAATAGGCATCATCTAATAATTTATCTTCATTGCTAAGAGTGAAGACTTTGAGTCCGCGCGGTTTGGGTTTCTAATATTTTAGCTCAGTTCACAGTCAAAATGGATGGCTGCAAGAATCTGCTCTGGTGCCAAAATGGGTTAGGAGACCTCAGGATCACAGTCAATGGGTGCGGAGGGTCTGCTTCTCGTGCCACGGCTCCGGTTCATCTCTGGGCGGAAGGCGCGCCAGGAACACCCCCCTCCCAGGACCACCTACAGGCTATGTCACTAAAGAAAGTCCTACCTCCTGGTTGAGGGGTCTTAGAGGGTGGCTCTTACCACGTGGCTGCTACCACTGCCGCCATTTTCGCTCAAAAACTGGGGTGGATAGGGAAAAAAAATCCCTCCCCGGGCTGCACGAGGTTATAGCTGAGTTCACAGTCAAAATGCATGGCTGCAAGAATCCGCTCTGGTGCCAAAATGGGTTAGGAGACCTCAGGATCACAGTCAATAGGCACGGAGGGTCTGCTTCTCGTGCCGCGGCTCCGGTTCATCCAAACTCCTGTATTCTTCAAAAAAAAAAAAAAAAAGCTAAGAAGAACTTCCCACTATAGAGAAAGCGAAAAAAGAGAGCAGTGGTGGCTATATAATCTCCAGGGCAGCTAGGGAATGCCCCCAGGTTCATTGGGCTCGGGCCACTTCCTCATTAGGATGGTGCATGTCATGGGTGAATAAAGGAGAAATCGAGGGCCAAGCCTGTTGATTGGAGATCAGTTGCCGTTTGTTCCATTCTCCCCACATGCCTGTTACAGTCTCACTAAACTCCCCGTTCTAGCCTCACACTGCTCCTCGTTCCTGTCTCCTCCTGTCTTTCTGCTCATCTCTCCATGCTCCATCTTGCAGCCTGGGTTCTCTCTCTCCACATGCCCGCTCTTGTATTATTTTTCTACATTCTTCTCCCTCTGTTTCCCTTGCTAGTTTCTCCGCGCACTCCATCTTGCTGCCCTGGTCTCTCTCTCTCATCTTTCTCCAACTCTCTCATCAACCTCCAACTCTCCAGGACTGGAGGTAGATGCTATACCCAGTTGGGTAGGTAGCAAAATTAACATAAGAAAGCCTTTCCAGAGGGCCTATCAGCCTCAAGGGCAGAAACACCACCAAGGGGCAATTCCTCTTCTGCTTAGTCCAATAACTTAATTAACATCTTGAATAACATCTAAATTCTACTTCTTTATATTAGTTATTTTGTATGGACACAGTAAGAGATACATTGAGCTAGTAGGGTGTAGGCTTTACTGGGAACATCTCGCCATGGACTCAGACTACAGTGCTCAGACCAAATTAATCATTCCTAACCCTAGCAGGGTCTAAATCTATTAATTGCTTTTAGGATAATGACAGCATTTGTCCATGACCAAACTCTTAACTTATAGTTTAGCATTAGGGCACTTTGTCCAGGCCCATTTCTATGCCAGGGTAACTAGCTCACCATTTGCCCTGGGTCCATCTCATCTCTCATCGGGACCCTGCTTTGGGGGTACTAGGAAGTAAGGGCAGATGAGGCTTAGCTTGAGAGAACAGATGTCCAGAAGGTAAATATCATTCAGAGTCAATTAACTCCCAAGTTGCAAAAACATAGCATTAATTGTCTTCTTGTGTCCATACAAAAAGGACATTGCTCTGAATTAACTATGCAAAGAACTTAAGGAGAGAGAAAAGCAGTATTTACAAGTGAACAGAGCACAAAGAAAGAAGTTACAAATAAACACAAAGGAATGGAAGCACCAATAAACCTAAGCTCCCTGTGGCAAGGCAGAAAGGATAAACCAATGTTATCCTGCTGTGGTGCTTCTAGTTTGGATGATATGATACCCCTATCTGAAAGAAACAGTATTACATTTGGGTGGGCTGACCTCTAACTGGACAGAGACAGAGACTTTAAAATAATTTTGTATTGATAAAGAGCTCAGTTTCTTAGACAAAGTGGTCAGTGGAGACGGCACAATAGAGCCCTCCTTAACATCCTACCAATTTTCTCCTCACAATCATCCTAAAATTCATAATACTGATGACTTTTCTGCCCTTTTTTTTTTGGTACATGTAATGCATTATTTATATTCATCATATGTTTCCTTAACTGCTCATGCTCAGCTCCCCAAAAAATGTTTATTGTTTTGCTGAAACTATAAGGTAGAGTTTTAACTCTTTGGTACATAAAACCACACCCCACTTCTGTTCGAACTTTGACCTATAGTCTGTACTGATAGATGTGCTTCCCAATTTTTAGTGGCAAAAACATATTAATAGATGTAAATAAAGCAATGAAAAAAGAGAAAGAGATGTAGAAAATAAGCTTTATATTTCTGCCAAAAGAACTTTGCTATATAGCTTCAAGATGTATGCCTTTCATGAACTTAACTATGTACCTAAAAATTACAAGAAATTATCTTTCAAATACTAAGGGAGAAAATGGGTCAATCTATATAAAAATAAATTATAGAGGTAGTAATACAAAAGCTAAAAAATTTATGGGGAAGAACCGTTTCTTTAATCACAAAAAAAACTTTTTAGACAATATTTAGTATTCATAGGCTCTGTATATATTATATTTTATTGTAACTATTTTATAACTTGGATTAAAAACTAAAAGTTTTTTTCATTTGAAGCTGTCATAGAATTCCTTATATTTATTCATTTAAAAGAATCTGAAAATTTTCTTTTCCCCCACAACAATAGACTTTCCATGACAAAAAGTAAGGCAAAATTTTTCTAACTCATAAGATAAAGAAGGTAATGAATGATGACTGTTACATTATCATTTAGGACATTGTTGTTAGTTGTCAACCAGGGTCAGCCTTATGTAAGGGAGTGTCTTACCCTCTTTGCCATATCTCTAGCTCAAGAGGTAACAATAAAACAATACTAGGATACATGCTATTCCCAAAAAAGAATAAGAAAATTCCATATTTGTGGTTTTTTTCAGGAGGAATTTGTGTGTTCTTGAAGTAATTTCAAATTGATGCTATTTATTAGGGAAAACATAAGATGAAAGAAAATTTATTGACTGACTATAAAAGTAAATGTATAGGTGCATGGTGTGTATATGTGTGTGTGTTTGTGTGTATGTTTATAATTTTACATTGTCTCTAAAAGAGCTAGTTAATTTTCCCCCAGAAAATGGTGCACTGAAAAGCTAACAAATATGAACACAAGATACAATCTTTACTGAATGCTAATTTGTATTTTAATTTTTTTCCAGTGCAGTGTATGTGTTCCCTATTGAATAAAAATAAAATTTATAGAGAAGATTTGGTCCCTAGTCAGAAAAAGGTAGATACTAATTATAACTGAGAATAGTAGTTTCATTTCCCATCTATACTTATGATTTGGCAAACTCTGAAAGCTCCTTTTTTGTTATATGTATGTTATATATATATATATATATATATATATATATATATACACTAACATTCCTATGTAATATGTAACCAGAATGAGAAATTGCTTAGATGATGAATTAAGCTATACATCATCAGGGCCATTTGTCACTCTGATGATGTATTAGTGTAATAAATCTCAAGGTGTGACACATTGAAAAAGTATTATTCAAAAGAGAATGGTCTCCAAGTTCAAACGTGATCCTACATAAAATTCAAAAAGAAAACTATAGAGCAACAATTTATCTGTTGTCATAAAATGATATGTAAGCTAAGATGACTTCTCAGGGCACTTCCGTTTTGAGCATTAGATCTGTAGCAGGCTCAGGGAAATCAAAAGAATATGTCGAGTTTGATATTCAAAGTTGATCTTGGAGACAGCAGGTTAAGAACACATCCAAGGTATCCTCTGAGGAGGAAAGAAAATATGAGAAGCACCAGACTTTTCAAAAAGATAAAGAAGGAAAAGTACCTGGATATGTGAGACATTTCAGAACATGGTCTATAAATGACAAGCGAAAATTCATTTTGAAAGGTAGAGAAGCTAAAAATCATGCAGTGAAAATGCCAAACTCGAGACTATGGCAGGGAATAGGAGAGTGGGGACTGCATGTCACAATTTGACTTTGAAGCAGTTTAGGAATTCTCTCTGAAATACAAACCGGTACAGAAAAGGGAATTTCATGGATTTTGTAGTTTAATTAATCATGACTTTTGAAAAATTAAATAAACTCAGGCAAATAGAAAATTTGGATTAGAGATGAAAAGTAGTCATTTTCAGCTATCATGGGACACTAGAGAAAATTTCTGCACAAATGTGTCTTTGGTCTTTTAGTTCATTAACTCAGCAGTCTTCAAGTGAATAAAGAATGCAAACTCGTATGTGTTGCTTCACTTGTATGCAAGGAAACATTTCCCAATTTATTCATTTAACCCTGCTTTACAGACAAGTGTTTCTCAACCAGGGGCAATATGGCTCCTGTGGATCTCTTGGGTACTCCAAGTGGGACAAGTGAAAATGCATAAATTTGGGCTCATGGCACAAGATTACAGGCCCACTGTCAAGGCAGGAGGAAACAAGAGGAAAAAAAATAAGCTTAAAAGAGGGTCATAGTTAGAAAAAGTGTGAGAAACATTGGTCAAGACTGAAAACTGGATGTTACATTTCCAAGAAGAGGAAGGTGAACAAAATTGACATCATTGGGCATGACCTCTGCTTGTCTCTGCTAATTATTTTACATCCCTTCTCTAATGATATCTTCTTAATCTTACTCCGAGCAACATCACGTTTTACTAAAGTGAGAGAAGGAATCCAGAGTTTTGACCTCCATCGATGATCGAGGATCAGGGATGCTCCCTCATTTGCCAAGGAGTCAAAAATCAGATGGGCCAGACATGTAATGTGAATTGGAGACAATCACTGAACTAGAGTCTTTAGGACTGGATTACACGGGATGTAAAAAGAATGCCTAGTCTCCCACCTATGAGATGGTCAGACTTCTTCATCAAGACCCTGAATAAACAGTTTGATGGACTCCGTGTTCCTGGAGCCAGCAGATGCCACTGGGCTACACTAACACATGACAGGGACGAATGGAGATGTTACTGGTGCCCGCTTGAGCAAATCATTGAGCAACGGGATGACAAGTGATGCAAGAGATAATAGTTATCTTTTTAATCTTAATAAAAGTATTTTAAAATTTTGTACATAGTGGTGCATAAAACTATTAGTGCATGGTTTTCTGCATAAAACATCCTTGCACCAAGCCCTACAACGGAGTCTCTGCTTCCCTTCAATGATGTTTTCTGTCCATTCTAATGTCAGTCCCAGTATTCTGTGCCTCAAATTCATATCATCACACAATATAATATTCACCTTAGAAATTTTACTGAATTTCAGAATTACAGTAGACATTCTAATCTAGTTCATCATTGGCAATTTAGAAATGAGCAGGAAATACGTGTGCCGGATCATAGTTACTAAGATAGATATATAAGACTGTGTCATCTAACTTTTAAAAAGAAATTTTTCTCTTTACCATACTTGCATCTTTATGTTTCTATACCACTCATTTGCATATTGCCAACAATGCTTTGTGTTTATCTTTTGTGTGTGTAATTTTTTAGCTATTCTCAGCTTTACAAAAACCAATCTTTTTGAATCTAAGAACTGTGGTAATATTTCTGTGTATTCTCTCTGCTTCCTGATCTTTCTGACCATTATCACCATCTTTCTGATTTAGAAGTGACTACAAATGTTTCATTAGCCAACTTTTTTTATATTCCTAGGTTCTGAGGGAAGAGTAATGCTAAGTAGTGTTCTCTGTGTGAGACCAGCCATGACACATTTCTTTCAACAAATTGTCTTTCTTAATATTACATTCTATAACAAAATTTGGTTCATTTAAGGAATTTTGGTAAAATATAGTGGAACATAGGACATGACCTTAGATGGGGAAACTTGCTGATCAATAGTGAAGCTGCCCAGATCTATTTAAATTAACTTTTTTGGGGGTGGGGGTGGGGAGCAGAGAGATTACACCTGGCAATGCTCAGGAGTTACTCCTGGCTCTGCACTCAGGAATTACTCCTGGAGGTCCTTGGAAGACCATATGGGATGCCAGGCATCGAACCTACGTTGGCCACGTGCAAGGCAAATGTTCTACCCATTCTATCATCACTCAGGCATTGACTTATTTTAATCTAGAAAAAAAATCCTGTATGTGAATAGACAAATACACTCAATATAACGATACCTGAAAATTCTTAGGTTTATCAAGCTGAAATATTTGTGATAGGAAATCAGTAAAACAATGCAACAGATAGCAAGTATTTTGTTATAAAGAAGTTTCTTAAGGATTAGAATGAGGAACTCCTGTTAATCAGCTCTGGTTAATAAAATTAAGGTTATTGTCACAAATTCCTTCAGGATTATTTTTAAAGGTATAAACTTAATGCAAATATTAATTACTTTTACATGTAAGAAACACTCTCCACTCCTCTCCTCTTTTCAGGTTTCATTTGAAAATCCAATTATACAGAAACACAGTTTTAATTATAATATTGATTTTTCTTCTTTTCTAGGAGTGGGATTAATTCAATTAGTTCTAATTATGTGCATAGAGTGTTTGGACTAATCTTTCAGTGTGTTGGTCCACTAATTTTTTACTACTTTTTCTTCACATCCAAGTCAGAGAGGAAAAATTAAGGCTCTGAAAAGCCTGAAATTATGCAGACCTTTAATAAAGGAAAACAAGGAAGGAGATATAATAGTCTGTTAAAGAATTTGACAAGTTGAAAGTACTTTTTTCAGTTGCATGATTGTGTGAATAAGATTTTATTTAGCCTTTGCAATTAGTAACTGGAGCAGGATTTAGAGAATTTTCATAAAGAGCAAGAAGACTGATGAAACAAAGATAAAGAATAAATAAGACTATGACAACTATTTTCTGGTAGTTATATTCTAGCTAAAAAATCAGGTAAAATTAAAGGAATTTTTGCTTTTAATTTTAATTTTAATTAAAATTTTAATTTTCTACAAATTAATGTTTTGTAGACATAATAAGTATTAAAATGTAATAAGAAATTTTACTAGACTGTTGAGTAAGGAGAAAAGATTTATTCAATACATAATAGGGTAAGACCAAAACTCAGATGTCACCTCTGCTAAAGAAAAGGGCAGAATGTGATATTTTAAGCCATCAATGTTTGTAATTAGGTTTATCCAAAGGATAGATACTTTTACGACTTGATAGGAAAGCTGAGCCCTTATGCACACAGAAATACAGAAATAGGGGCCTCACTTTTGAGAACCGTATTTGAAATAATGTCTCCCAAGGTCATTGAAAAAGTGTCTTCTTATAAAACTGGCCAGAGATTTTTAAAATTGCACATTTCAAATGGGCAGAGGCAAAGTTTACAATAAAAAAAATATTAAACAATAACTCAAGAAGGAGTTCAAGAATCTATACTAGACCAAGTCCAGCTTATGGAATCCTTGCATGGCATCAATAGTCTTCATCAGGACTGTAGAAAAAGGGAAGTTTGTTTCTTTAAACACAAAAGGGAAAATACACTGAAAATGCTAACAATAAAGTCCTATTTGTGTGTGCCTTAATCTTTATTCTCATTTTATATTTAATCTATACCACTAAGAAATTGCAGTTACCCCTGGGAGAGTGATTCTGTCTGGTACCCAAAGATCCTGAGTATGAGCTTAATCTCTGTCACTTACAGACAATACTTTATTAAAAATACTCAAGTGTGGGGCTGGAATGATAGCACAGCAGGTAGGGCGTTTGCCTTACATGCGGCCCACCTGAGTTCGATTCCCAGCATCCCATATGGTCCCCTGAGCACCGTCAGGAGTAATTCCTGAGTGCATTAGCCAGGAGTAACCCCTGTGCATCTCGGGGTGTGAAGCAAAAAGAAAAAAAAAGGAAAAATACTCAAGTGTGGCTCAAAAACAAATAAACAAACAAAATACAGAACAAAACAAAAATACTTTAAAAGCGAAAGTTTCTTAATTGCTTTCTTAATCACACTCTCATTTAAAACATGAAAATCTAAGAAAGTCTTAGAGATGATCTCAGGTCTTTTTTGTAATCTTTAAGTCATTGTATGTAATTGAGATGGAAATATTTATAATTTTGGTCACCTTTATTATTAAAAGATATTTCAAAATAAATAAATGTTTAAGTCCATTTTAAAGTGTTCCCAACAAAAGTCTGATCTAAGGAAATAATATGGGCATATTAGCACTGTAGCTAGCACTGTCATCGCTGCCCTGCAGGTGGGATACTCTCAATAGCTTGCCGGGTTCACTGAGAGGGGCGGAGGAATTGAAACTGGGTCTGCCATGTGCAAGGCAAACACCCTACCTGCTGTGCTATGACTCCAGCCCATGGGCATACTAAATACAGAAATCCAATGGCAATAGAATGAGTCAAGCTGAGACAAGTATAATTGGAATAACCTTAAACATAGATATCTGAAAAAGTGTCTAATATGAAAAGCACTACTGACTTCTGTGGTTCCATTTTCGGACACCGAGAAGGTCCCAGGAGTAATAGTCTGAGCTGAGATGTGGTGCATGTCCAACCATGGTGCAACCAATAACCCTCGGACGGGTTGAAAGTCAATGTCTGTTAACTGCTGTTTCCAACCTCAGACAGTTTCCCTGTATTTGGGGAGACACTTTCTGTGATGAATTCCTTTTCTAAAGCCAATGGCAAGTAAAATTAGAACTAGGGAAGGATTTCCACTAGCACACCTCCTTTTCACAGACTCAAAATAAATCCCAACCTTTTTCTCCTCACACTTTGATATACATATTATTTCTGCCTGAAATATTGTTGCATAAAAGTCTAATATCTGTCTAATATCCCCTAAAATAAAATTAAAATGTTTCAGGATATCTGATCAAAACATTTCAAGTATACTACCAATGTTCATAAAGCATCATAGTGTTAAAGGCGTAGTCTCTTGCTATCATTGTGTATGGGCAATTACTCATAATGTGAAATTTAATCTACTTGGAATTTTTGCTTTCCACCCAGATTGTTAGTGATGTCTTTTCTCAAAGTAATCATTGTTTCTCATATAGAGGATGACTATGATCATTATTGATCATTATATAACCGAACATTTGACACTACTGATCAGCCCAGGCCATCAGGATGTTCAAACAGGAAAATGTATGGGGAAAAGTTGCCTTTGTATGCAGATATTCATTTAGAATTAACTTTTCCTTCCATATTAGTGAAAGAAAAATTTTATATAGTGTATTAATTTTTCCTGAAGAAAAGACAACTCAATCTTGATTAGCAACACTTTTTAGAAAATCTTTGAATTGGTAAGTCTTTGAATTGGAGTTTTACAACTGCAAAAAATACATGATCACATTGGCAATTTCCTATTCTTAGAAATTTAAACAAACAAATGGCAAAATATAGAAAATAAGTGTTGAGAGCTAAATTGCTGTATAACAATTAATTATGTGAATGATCATTACAGCATTTTTGGAAGTACATTACCTTATTAATTAAATTTATCCTCATTAACTAAATTTATCCTCATTTTTTCACCATTTTACATAAGACTAAAAAAGCAAAGAAAGATTTGAGTAACTTGCTTAAAGTTACACAATTTATAAATGGTAAAAGTGAATATTCACATCTAAAATATCCTACATACACATTTTAAACATTTTCCCATTACCACATTTGCTTTCAGTGAAAGAATCTTAATTTTTTAAAATTTTTGTTTTTATGAAAACAATAAAATTGCTCACTGTATTATCAATGCAGTAATTACCTTAAAAACTTCAATTTTAATAATAAAATATTAATTTACTGTTATTCAGATAAGACTTTATTTAATCCTGAGTTTGAGCACTGCAAAGGAGTTATCAGCTAGACAAACAGAAGATAATGCACTTGCCTTGCAAGCAGCCAATTTGGTTCAATGCCAAGGACTT
This sequence comes from Sorex araneus, assembly GCF_027595985.1. Taxonomy (NCBI): domain Eukaryota; kingdom Metazoa; phylum Chordata; class Mammalia; order Eulipotyphla; family Soricidae; genus Sorex; species Sorex araneus. The sequence goes on along the minus strand of NC_073302.1, from coordinate 47,561,586 downwards.
TGTATGGTCCCCTTACTCAACACAGACCCAGGAGTAAACTTTGAGTAAAGGTGAGTGTGTTCCCCTAAAATTTAATTCAAATAATAGAAGACAATTATCCATTTAGTTGTTTTTATTTACAAATTGTCTGTGTTTGACTGTGTTTTCTGAATGAAGTGCGATAGATTACTATAAGTGATACATACATGAGTAATGTATGTAATCACTGTCATCCCATTGCTCATCGATTTGCTGGAGGGGGCACCAGTAACATCTCCATTTTGAGACTTGTTGTTATTGTTTTTGGCATATAGAATACACCATGGGTAGCTTGCCAGGCTCTGTTGTGCGGGAGGGATACTCTAGGTAGCTTGCTGGGCTCTCCGAGATGGGCGGAGGAATCAAACCCGGGTCAGCCGTGTACAAAGCAAACTCCCTACTGCTGTGCTATCACTCCAGCCCAATGTATGTAATAGAAGAATGTATTTTTGAACATATGCGTGATATCCATAGAAAGTATATTTTACGTATGAAATTCTCAGTAAAAATCGAAATAGTTATATAAGGGAGGACACTGACAGTTAATTTCAGGAAACCACAAAATCAAAAATGTTAGGAAGTTATTCAACTTCCAGCTCAAGTCTAAGGCCAGTTCTATCCAGGAAACAATCTGCAGGAGCAAAGGCCTATGGAAGCAGCATGATAAAGAGAGTCACCAGGTTCAATATATTTTTTCTTAACAACCTCTATCAAAGAATCTTACCTGAACTGAGAGCTCCAAGCCAAGTCAGCTCGAAAGTTCTCTATATAAACAACTTCGCCACCCAACTTGGGGCTCTCCCTACTAGAGGCATCTGCCTCCCCTATTCTTTAGGAGGTAACCCATTTGGATTTACCCACGTGCCTGCTGTGGGTAATGTGGTGACACACATGTCTTCCCTTTAGTATCTGAGCTTTCTTCTCTCTCTGGAGAAGTCCATGTTTTCTATTGGCTACATGTTTGCATCTCTTTAAAATTTATTTCCAGTTGGGTGGAAATAGTTCAGGAGTAAAGCACTTAACAGTGCTCACTGACTCTAGTTCAGTGCCAGAGTTACCCCGGAGCAAAGAACCAGGATTGAGCTCTGAGCACAGCATGATGTGACCCAATATTACTGATCCCTGCAATTTTTGTTTTCTATTTGACTATTTAGTCTTCTCCTTTATTTCCTTTCCTGAAGTGGATATCCAATTTTAACAAACTTCTATGTTTCCTGTAGCACAAAACCTTACCTAGGTCTGAGAACCACAGATCCTTGAAAATCTGCTTGTAGGGGTTAGCTCCCAGGTTATAGGTGAAGCAGGCCAGCTGCCTTCATAGTGGAGCTGGCGGGACCATTGTGTCTATTCTATGTAGGAGTCTGTGCAGATCTTTACCAGTTCTAACCTTGCTGAAACTCACTTCATTAGCAACATCGTACTGGGCCAGACAGGAGTAAAGTGGCCCCTCTGTGTTGAGACTAATCTCTCCCTGCTCTATCACCCCACCTCCTTTGGAGTTCAGCGGAAACAATGACAACAAAATCATATTTTCTTCACTGTCACTGTCATCCCGTTGCTCACCAATTTGTTCGAGCGAGCACCAGTAACATCTCTCATTCAGAGACTTATTGTTACTGTTTTTGGCATATCCAATATGCACGGGTAGCTTGCCAGGCTGCCGCTCGGGCTCCATACTCTTGGTAGCTTGCCGGGTTCTCCGAGAGGGCTGGAGGAATCGAACTCCGGTCGGCTGCGTGAAAGGCGAACTCCCAACCACTGTGCTATCGCTCCAGCCATTTAAAAAAATGTTAAATTTTTTATTAAATGTTAATTTTTTAACATTTTTTCTTATTTAACAATAATCATGGGGTTTTATCTTCTTATGAAATATATGTTATTTTCTTTATAACACTAATTTTACACATGATGCAGTGTTTAATTTTTGTGTTATTCTCGATTTTGTAAAATTTGTCTGGAGTATCACCTTTAGAAACTATTTAGTTTGACTTGAGATTTACAATACAAGTTTGCTGTAATTACTTTTTAAATTTTATTTTAATTATTAATTAGTGAATCACCATGAGGTACATTTACAAACTTATGAACTTTCATGTTTGCATTTCAGTCATACAGTGATAGTTTACATCCCTCCACCAGTACCCATTCTCCTCCACCAATGTCCCCAATATCCCTCCCACCCACCCCCAACACCCTCCACTTCACCCCGCATCTGTGGCAGGGCATTCCCTTTTGTTCTCTCACCTTTTGACTGTTGTAGTTTGCAATAAAGGTATTGAGTCACCATCATGTTACCTCTATAGTCTACTTTCGACACGCATCTTTCAACCTGAGTGGGTCCTTCCAACATTCTCTACTAGGTGTTCCCTACTCTATCTCAGCTGCCTTGTCCCCCAGCATGTGAGGCCAGTTTCCAAGCTGTGGGGCAGACCTCCTCATTCTTATCTCTACTATTCTTGGGTGATAGTCTCCCATTCTGTAACTTTATATTCCACAGATGAGTGCGCTCTTCCTATGTCTGTCTCCTTTTTCTGCCTCATTTCACTTAACATGATACTTTCCATGTTGATCCACTTATATGCAAATTTCATGACTTGATCTTTTCTAATGGCTGCATAGTATTCCATTGTGTAGATGTACCAAAGTTTCTTTAAACAGTCATCTATTTTGGGGCACTCCGGCTTTTTCCAGATTGTGGCTATTGTAAACAGTGCTGTAATGAACATAGAAATGCAGATGTCATTTCTACTATACCTTTTACCTCTCCAGGATATATTCCCAGGAGTGGTATTGCTGGGTCAAATGAGAGCTCAATTTCTAATTTTTTGAGAATCGTCCACATTGTTTCCCAAAAGGGCTAAACCAGTCGGCATTCCCACCAGCAGTGAAGGAGAGTCCCTTTCTCCCCACATCAGCCGCCAACACCGGTTGCTTTTGTTCTTTTGGACATGGACCAGTCTCTGTGGTGTGAGATGATGTCTCATTGTTGTTTTGATCTGCATGTCCCCGATGATTAGTGATGTAGAGCATTTTCTCTACAAATTATGTAGAACATTTTCAATTCGCCATTCAGATTTCTTTGAGAAAGTTTCTATTCATTTCATCACCCCATTTTTTGATGGGGTTGGATGTTTTCTTCTTGTGGAATTCAGCCAGTGCCTTGTATATTCTTGATATCAACCCCTTATCAGATGGGTATTGGGTGAATATCCTTTCCCATTCTGTAGACTGTCTTTGTATTTTGGTCACTGTTTCTTTTGAGGTGCAGAAGCTTCTTAGTTTAAGATAGTCCCATTTGTTTATCTCTGTTTTCACTTGCTTGGTCAGTGGCGTGTCATCTTTAATGATACTGTTAGCTTCAATGTCGTGGAGGGTTTTGCCAACCTTGTCTTCAATGTGCTTAGGGATTCTGGTCTGATGTTGAGGTCTTTAATCCATTTTGATCTGACTTTTGTACATGGTGGTAGGTAGATATCTGAGCCCATTTTTTTCATGTAGCTGTCCAGTGTTGCCAGCACAATTTGTGAAAAAGGCTTTCCTTGCTCCACTTCACATTTCTTGCTCCCTTATCAAAGATTAGATGATCATATATTTGGGAGGTGTGTCAGAATATTCAACCCTGTTCCATGGGTCACCCTGCCTTTCTTTAGGACCCCGAACACCCACCTTCCCTGAGCACAACCTGATCGGCCCCTACGCCACCCTCCAGCGTCGCGCCCGGTTTGCTCCCTCCACCTTTTTAAATTTTGGGGGGGCTTACAAGCCTCAGGAAAAGATATGAGATCTTTCGACAACTAACCTCGCTCCTTTTTTTTTCTGAAGTGTCTGAAAAATTCTGGGTTTTGTCCCTTCCAATTTAAGTGGCTCTGTAATACTAGTCCCAAGACATGCTGAGGAATCTTCTGGGCTTATCCTTCTTTATTACCATTTTAGTGACTACATAAATATCTTTCCCTAAATACTATTGACCTGCCTGGAAATATACTAGAAGGACAAATAGAATTCAATAGAATTCAAAAAATTTTAGTCGTGAATTGGCAAACAGGGGTAAGGCAGCAGAGGAAAAACAAGCCCTTTGGTCTAAAAGGGCTTCTTTTTAGTACAAGAAGCAACTTGGAAGGAAAAATTTCAACCTATGGATAGTTGCAAGGTCATGCCATACCTTTCCTTAGATGCCCATATATTTTATTTTCCTTCAGGAGCTCTCCATTTATCCTCTCTATCTCTCTCTGCTTCTATCTCTGTCTCTGTCTCTGTCTCTCTCTCTCTCTCTCTCTCTCTTCAGTCTCTCTTCACTCACTTCACTCTTTTCACTCTCACTTTTATTTTTATCTATTTATTTATCTTTTTTTGCTTTTTGGGTCACACCCGGTGATGCACAGGGGTTACTCCTGGCTCTGCACTCAGGAATTAGCCCTAGCAGTGCTCAGGGAACTATATGGGATGCAGAATATCAAACCTGGGTAGGCTGCGTGTAAGGCAAATGCCCTACCCGCTGTGCTATCACTCCAGCCCCCTTTTCACTCTCACTTTTATTTTATTTATTTATTTTTTTAGTTTGGAATTTATTTATTTCTTCTCAATTTTATGCTGTTGACATATCCATATATATTTCCTTTTCAAATTCTGTACTATTGTAATACTGTACTGTTACAGTGACACTGTATTACTGTTAAGTTTATAGTAATTTTTTAAAAAATTTTTATTGAATCACCATGTGAAAAGTTACAAAGTTCTCAGGTTTATGTCTCAGTTATACAATATTCAAACACCCATCCCTTCACTAGTGCCCATATTCCACCACCAAAAATCCCAGTATACCCACCACCCCCGCCCTGCCCCCAACTGCATAACTGATGAATTTCACTTCATTTTCTCTTTACCTTGATTACATTCCATATTTCAACACAAAACTCACTATTGTTGTTGGAGTTTCCACCCAAGAAAGACAGCCCTACTACCAAGGAAGCATTTGATAATTAGTTTTCCATTGCTGAGAATGAAGAGATATGTAGTCCCACTACTCCAAGTACATAACTCTTTCTTTTTTCCTTTTTCCTTTTCCTTTTTTTTTTCCCCCCTCATCTCCCTTCCCGCGCCTCATAGTATGGTGGATGCCACACAGCGTTTCTCCCTGAAAATGGGAAACAACCGGGAAAGAGGGATATTTCCTCTTCTTGGCCGGCGTGGGGCTATTGATTAGTTCACAGTCCAGAGAAATGACTGCAACTTTAATAACCTCCAATATTTCAACAAAAACTCGCTGTTATTATTTGGAGTCTCCCCCCCAAGTCAGACCTGTTAAAAAGGAACCGTTTCACATTGCTGACAATTATAGATGTTAAGTTTTGGATTTGGTTTTGGATTTCTGTATAAAGTCCAGGGAAAATTCTGCCAGAAATTGCATAGCCCAGCTCACAGTCCCAGTGCATTGCTGTAAGAAGTCTCTGAAATCAAAGTCTTTAGGTGCAGAGGTTCCGTTTCACTCTCAGCAGCTCCAAATTTATCTGGGCCGAAGGCTTGCTGGTTACACCCACTTCCCATGATTCCCTAGGAGCCCCAAGTGTAATAATCGTCTACCTCTGGGTTAGGAGTCTTAGAAGATGGCTCCTGTCATGTGGATGTTGCTGCTGCCGCCATTTTCCATGCAGGACAACAGGATGGGGAGGAAAGATCCACCCCCAGGCCACATGGAGTTTTAGCCCAGTTCATAGTCCCAGTGCATTGCTATACGAAGCTGCACTGGATGCCCAAATGTGTTAGGTCTCTGGAATCAAAGTCTTTAGGCACAGAGGGTCCTCACTCTCACTTTTAGAAGTAGAAATTTCTACTTAGGAATGGAAAACTACTGACTACCAGAACATCACTTCCTTTCCAAAGTTTCTCTGAGCAAATCAGCAATTTGATGTGAAATGTGAAGTTGCAAAGTAATCGTTGGCAGTCTTCTCTACACACACACACACACACACACACACACACACACACGTGTGTGTGTGTCCATATCCATGTGTGTACATACATACAGACACATATAGAATAATAGTACTAAAGTACTTAACAGAGCATATTAATACAGCATCCTAATACTAAAGAAAATAGATTACTTGTAGAATTAATGTATTACTTGGTCCAATTACAATGTTCTGCATTGAGATTTGAGAGTTTCACTCTAAGATTAATTAGCATCTTCTCTAATTTTTTTCATGATACCCTAGTCTATAATCTTATGCCATTCTATTTCACTACAAACGCATACAATTCTTCCTTAACAGAGCTTCTCCAAGATTATTATCAATGCTATTGTGGCTTAAGTCTGTGAGATTGAACTTTCTTACTGTCATTTTTCAAAGTGCTGCTGACTGGGCTGTCTAAGGAATGGTAACTCACAAATTACTTCTGTGTCTGAAGATAGAAAAAAATGTTAAGTCAATTTCTCGAATTAATTAAGAGATAATGTTGATATAGGAATGGGCTAGTGCCACAAATAATTATCACTTGAAATTACACAGTCAAAAAGGCCAATTAAGGAGCCAAATATAGCTAATGAGAAAATTTAATTGATAATTTTTCAAGCTGCTGGGCTGCTCTTGTATTTTTTCTATAGTTCAGCAACAATAATAACAACAGCAACAACATGAAAAAACCAAAGAAGCTCTTTGATTTTATATTAGTAAGCTCTTTGTGGATATCAGATGCAATTTATTTTGTTACCTAGCTCCATGAATTCATTGTTTGCCCACCACATTCATATGTATTTTTACTCTTTGTTAAGCCTGTTTTTTCTCTATTTAATGCATTTTTTTAAAAAAGGTATTTCTATACTTTAAACCTCAGATTAAAAACTGAGTTCCAGTACAATATGAAATATTTTCCCTTCACATTATTTTGGTAGACTTATGTGACACACTATATCCTCTGAAATACCTTTCTAGGTAATTTCCAAAAATTTCCCAACAAACTATTAAAATGGTCTTCTGGAAAGAATCAATTGCTGAGCAGGCAATAGATTAAGGGATATTTATAGTCAGAACTTAAGTAAAATCAGTATCTAAGAAAGACAATGGAATCAGTGAAGCTATCATCTCAAGAACATTTCCCCATGACCTAAAAGGATGAATTTGTTTTCAAATTTCTGTGCAGTATGAAGAGAAGGAAACTCAAAGTTTTGCCAATATAGAGTAAATAAAAAAATACTGGTATGCAATCTTTATTTGTCTGAATAAAGTCTGAATTGTTATTTTTTAATCAAAATAAAATAATATCAAAATAAAAATTCATTTTCAAAATTACTAGGTTCGTTGTGTCCTGTGCTCCCCAAGGAACAAATGGGGAGCAACTGGGACTGAGGATGGAGTCCCTGAGAGTTGGCCCAATAGGGACCAGTGGTCGGCAGCCTCTTCCCACCCACCCATAGCTTCCCCTTTTGAGTTACCAGCAGTGGCCCCTCACCTTTCCCTCTCCTCTCCCTTTTGGCAGCCAGGTAGCATCCACTTCACCTCTGTGGAGTCAGGGGAGGATTGAGCAAACAGGGGCCCTGACCCAGAAGGAATGACGAACAGCAATATCCTAAAGCCTTGAGCAAGTGTATGCTGGATACCCTGATGAAAAGTTTGTTTCCTCTTTCTCAACGTATATAAACCAGACCCTGCTTGCAATAAATCGAGTCCTCTCCCTGCAGAGGCTCCCAGAGGAGTCTTTTCTTTAGCTCACTCTCCCTCAAGGGGCTGCCCCCTTCCCCCACTGTGGTGGCAACCAGCAGAGTGAAGTTGGCTAATAGGGTCAGATCCTTGGCTAGTCCCTGGCCCCAGCAAGCAGAGTAGCAGTGTCCCAACACAGCAGGTAGAAAGGGGAAATAAAATGACCCTAGCTGAAGAAATGAAAACAAACTTCCTTAATTTGGGAAAGGAACTGACCATTCAAATATTTGAAGCATAGAGTCCCATACAAAAAAAAAAAAAAGACATACTCCAAGAAATACTGCAATCAAAGTGCTAAAATCTAAAGATAAATTTACATAGTACTGTAAATTTCTAGGGGAAAATAAATGCAAGAGAAACCTATATGATTATCTATAGATGTTTCCATAGAAACGAGATAGAAAGGAAAGATATTCAAAGTTCTCAGGAAGAAAAAAGATTTACAATCAATACTCTGCCTTGGTAAACTTGTTTTCCTTAGAAAATCTAGTACCTTCCATTGCCCTTTGAATGATATTTAATCCTTTATTTGAACAGAAATTAGGAAGTCTTTTCCCAAAAGTCACATTTTGAGACGTGCAGATCTACCTGTTGAGAGTCTAATAACTAGGAGTGAATGAATTTTAGAGTTTATGCCACATTTTGTCTATTTTTCCTCCTTTATTTTTGAATGTGAATTGCTTTGATGGGCTAACCACTTTATCATTTTATTGCACTTTATTACATCATGGACTGGAGCAATAGCCCAGCGGGTAGGGAGTTTGCCTCGTACGCCTGCAACCTGGGTTCAATTCCTCCGCCCCTCTCAGAGAGCCCAGCAAGCTACTGAGAGTAACCCGCCTGCACAGCGGAGCCTGGCAAGCTACCTGTGATGTATTTGATATGCCAAAAACAGTAATAACAAGTCTCACAATGGAGACGTTACTGGTGCCCACTCGAGCTAATCGATGAACAATGGGACAACAGTGTAGTTCAGTGCTACAGTGTTACTCTGCCTTGGTGTTGGAGTCAGGACAGTGGGTACAAAGCTTGCCTTGCATACAACCAGCCTGGATTTGATGTCTGACACCCTTCATACCTACCCGCCTTTTCAAACCAGTAACTGCAATAGTTTTCCCAAACATTGTGCTGTTTTTGACATTTTGCTAGTTTTAGCTACTTATATTCCATATATGAATGAAACCATCCAGTAATTGATTATCACTTTCTTGTTTCATCTCACATAATCAATCCCCTCCAGTCACATCAATTTGGTCCCAAATAGCACAATTCTTTTCATTTTTTTTTTAATATACGATTCCTCCACCCCTCTTGGAATGCCTGGCAAGTTACCAAGAATGTCCCGCCCAAATGGCAGAGCCTGGCAAGCTACCCATGGTGTATTCAATATGACAAAACAGTAACAACATGTCTCACAATGGAGATGTTACTGGTACCCGTTGGAGCAAATCGATGAACCATGGGACAATAGTGCGACAGTGCAGTGCATGCCATTTAATATATATCGCTCAACTTCTTTATCTAGTCGTCTGTCAATAAACATTTAAATTGGCTGCATGTTTAGACTATTGTGAATAACACTGCTATAGACATAGGGTTGCAAACATCTTTCTAAATTAGATTGTTATAGCCTTTGTGTCAATGCTTTATAGTGGTTTTGTAGCACTGTCATATTTCCAGTTGGCTTTTTAAGGAATATTTGTGTTGTTTTCCAGAGAGTCTGTACAAATTCTATTTCCACAGCTGTATCTTTTCTCCACATACTTGTCTCGATTTGTTGTTTTATGGGACATTTTTTCATGGGACATTCTCATTGGTGTGAGATTATGTCATTATATTTTTATTTCCTTAGAAATAAGGGATATTGAGCATTTACTCATGTCTATGTGGGCAACGTGCCTTCTTTAGAGATTTTCTACTGAGGTGTTTTGCCTGTTGTTTTAATTGAGTTGCTTGTTTTTTGATTATTAAGATGTTTGAGTTCCTTGTCTTTGATATTAACCCCTTATCAGACACATGATGTACAAATATTTTATCTCAATAACTTCCCCATCAGAAAGTAAAATACAAATGCCTCTTTAAATAGGTTGTATTCCACACATTCTGCAAAAACTTCTCATATAAATGACAAATATTTTGAATGAAGGAATCTATTACACAGTAATTGAATAAACACAAAGTCTCTCAGTAACTCTCTCAATAAATGAAAATAGGCATATGCTGAGTACCTATCATTAACTTTGCATATTACTAGGCATCATATAGACTGTAGACTAAACAGAGCACTATGAGTGTAGTTACATCTTTCCAATATATGTCACCAAATATAGTTACATGTACTTTCTGGCACTTATAAGAACAAAGTCTCTCAAGTAACTCTCAATAAATGAAAAGAGGCTTATTCTGAGTAACTATCATTGACTTGGCATAATGCTAGGTATTACACAAACTGTAGCAAACAGCATTACCAATGTAGTTATGCATCTTTCCAATAAATGTCACCAAATATAGTTATATGTCCTTTTTGGCACTTGTCTGTAGTTCATGATCCAATCTCCCAAATAATCAGAACTTGTATGGATAGGACCACAGGATGGCAACTTAAGGAAAATATTCCATTTCAGGCCTCAGGCCTAGTCTTTTAAAATTGTCCGAGGTAAAATCTAGGTCCAGGGAGATAGTTCAAAAGGCTAGATTGCAAGTTTGCAGCTGAAATCCAGGGTTCAAACCCTGGCACTGTATGGTCTCTTAAGCACCACAGAAGTTATATCCTCCTCAACAGCTCTGAGCAGGGAGCCTGCACAGAGCACTGAAGTGTACAGACCAAAGACTAAACAAAAAGGTATCTAAATTTTAAAGACATGCCTTTTTAGTAATTACATGAAAGTCTCCTCCTTAACACTTTCTATACTCTGCTTTTAACTATGATATGAGTGAGAAATAACTTTCATTTTAAAAGTCACTGAAATCTATGATTGTTATTAGAGTAGTTACCCCATCATTATTTGTGTATGCTCACAAAATAAGCTAGAAATTGTATCATAGAGTGTGATAATGTCTCGCCATTTCTCTCCATTTCAAAATGTAATTATTCCACCAAAGAATTCTTTATTGGAACTTGTAAACTGCAACCAAATTCACATAATATAAATTAAGTGTCATTTTATAAAATGAGGCCAAAATTTACATGAAAAAAAAACCATAGAAATTGGAGTATCATAGAATATGTTGCCAAAGATTAAAAAAAAACTTGTTAAAACAGTTCTTTTCTGACTATTTCTCTTGCAAATGAAATTTAGGTAAGAAACTGTTTTATATCTAATTCTGTTTACACAGTCTTGTACAGCAACTTATTATATTTTTCCTTTGTCATTTTCCAATTCATTCAGCAATTGAAAAGTGAGAATATACCTGATTTGCCATTTCTAGGGACTAATTGGTACTTCCACTAATTGCATGGTGTATAATATCAGGATAATGGCAGTCATTATGTTTGGGGTCATAAGGCTACTGATACTCTGAGTTCCATAGCACATTTTTTCTTTGCTAAATAATATCTTTTAAGTATGTTTATAAATTTTATTTTCAGGTACTAATTGGTCCCCCCCTTAAGTCTAAGAACTGGAATGTCAAGAGTGACAGTAGTTATTTGGTTAATTATTCACTTCACAGTTCCTTTCACTTTCACTCCTTGAGTATTCTCATTATCTGATTATTTCACCTGTTGTTAATTTGGCACAATATAAAACTTCTGTCACTTTGTCACTTAACAGTTTTTTTTTTTTCAGTTTTGACCTAGTACAGGAAATTTACTAGAAAGATGATATCCTTAAAGTTAAATAATAGAGAAAAATTCCCATGGCACAAACACCAACTATAAATTTTCAATAAGACCTAGGACAATTATGAAATTTAACAACTTCCATAGTAACAAGCTTTGCAGCTATACTTTTATTGGTAGCACTTAAAAAGTGTCATTCTCCAAAATATTCTAATATAATTTTTCCTATGTTGTAAAACTGCATTTTATCCAAGAAAATCAATAATATTATTTTATTTGTCTACAGCGGGTAGGGCATTTGCTTTGCACATGTCCAACCCGGTTTCAATTCTTCCACCCCTCTCAGAGAGCCCAGCAAGCTACCGAGACTATCTTACCCACACGGCAGAGCCTGGCAAGCTACCTGAGGCATATTCGATATGCCAAAAACAGTAACAAGTCTCACAATGGAGATGTTACTGGTGCCCACTCTAGCAAATCAATGAGCAATATGATGACAGTGACAGTGACAGTGATACACTTTCATGACGTATTTATGTCTTTTTTCAGAAGGGCCAATACTTTACATGAATTTAAACATGAAGTGATGTTCCATTTAGCAAAAAGAGTTTAAATAAAATTGAAGCCTACAGTAGCACCAAAGATGTTTGATTGTTGTTTCCAAATACAAAAATCTGAAAGAAAATAATACTTCTTCTTAAATATTTATGTGCGTGGGGATCCAGAGAGTAGCACAGTGTTTTAGACTTCCATCTTTGAAACTATAAGGCTCTGAGTTCAATCCACAATTCCACCACATAAGCCAGGTAAAGTCCTGACATCTCTACCCTTTGGGCATGGCAGCTACGAAGTCTGTGATTGATGGCACTACAAATGATTTTCAGCTGCACTGCTGTTAAACTAGTGTCTGAGCTTTAAAACTAAGAAAAATGTAAACACAGCAGTCAGGAAAAGCTACCCTGGCAAGCATCTGCACAAGTACCACAGCAAACCTCCCTGAGCACTGCAACTAGAATGTGCCCAAGATTGGCAACCTAAGAGTATAACATCCTGTGATCATATGTGCAAGAACCACAGCAAAATTACTATGATCCTAAATAAGCATCATGGTCAAGTGTGAAAGCACCACAACCTGATGGGTAACACCCAGCAAGAGCCACAACTTAATGTGGCTCACAGATATTTTTCTGGGCGTTGTTTTTGTGTGTCTATCCCCAGGATTACAACGAGGAACAGAGGAATAGGAAGAACATAATAATAATTTTAAAAATAGCATAAAGATTTTAAAATGAGTCTATACTCATTGCAATGTTGTTTTAAATAAAGATTTGTTCATTTCTGTGTTACTATAATTTATGAAAAATATATGTAGTCAGGCTGGAGTGATAGCACAGCGAGTAGGGTGTTTGCCTTGCATGCAGCTGACCTAGGTTCGATTGTTCCGCCCCTCTCAGAGAGCCCAGCAAGCTACCGAGAGTATCTCGCCCGCACGACAGAGCCTGGAAAGCTACCCATGGCGTGTTGGATATGCCAAAAACAAGAACAATAAGTCTCACAATGGAGATGTTACTGGTACCCACTTGAGCAAATCGATGAACAATGGGATGAAGCTAAGGACACTGAGAGTGACAGATATGTAGTCAGTCTTTCTTCCATTTTTGTTTAGACCTTCTAAACTCTTTACACTTCTTAGATGATAAAAATATTAAATCTGTCTTTTGTTATGTGAATGAGAAGAGCTTTGGGCAACCCCATAGGGATGAGCATAGATGTCTAAGAGCCAATCATCTGTGTAGAAAATTGGAAATATCAGCACTATTTCTTAGTTTCTGTTGAAGATTAAAGGCCTAAAAGTTAATGTGATTTCCAGTGACCAACAAGATAGTTAATTACTTTTGTGTAAAAAGCCCCCCATAATAAACAAAAGGATTGGATTTGAATATCCTCTGGCTTGGTGAACACATGAAGATGTTAGGAGAGTGGTATTTAGAGAGAGTGTAGATATCCAAACTCTTTCCTTACACCTTGCCCTATGAGGCTCTTCAATATATTCTCCCTCAGTTCCATCCTCTTCTATTTATTTGGGAGGAGAAGGGCACACTAGGCTGTGCTTAGGGCTTCCTGCTTGTCCTGTACTAACAGATTATTCCTAGCAGGGCTTGAGCAACCATTTGCAATGCCAGAATACAACCCACTTTGGCTGCATGCAAGGGAAGTACCTTTCCTATGATAGTATCTCTCTGGGTCTACATTCTTTTATAAACTTTTGGTTTGGTAGTAAAATGTGGTTCTGATTCTGCAAGTTACTCTAGTATATGAATCAAGGCCAAGAAAGGCATGAAGCGCAACAGGTAGAATACAGGTAACTAGCTGGGTTTGGGATGGCTTCTTAAATTGTTGGGGAATTTAAATTGCATCTTAATTGCAATCTTATAAAACTAAAGGCTTGACCCATAGGATCTGACTTTGAGTTTGATAGTGTGAGAATTGAATTGAATTACAGGATGTCTATGTTATTGTCACAAAATTTTTCTTATCAATGTGTGCAAGTAGCCCCACTTCTTTCACACACACACACACACACACACACACACACAGATTATGTCCAAAAAACTAAAAAAACTTGTCATTGAGGGGAAGGACAGGATACTATTTTATTCTATAGGCAAAAAGTATCAAAATAAAAAATTCATTGAATTAGTAAACTGGGAGTTTATACCTTACTTCTGATTCCAACACTTACTGTCATTATGAACCTATTTCATCTTTCTATTTATATTCCCTGAGCTGCAACATGGAGCTTTTAACTACTAAATACTCAGTGCAATGTCACGTTAACGTTTATTATCTTAAAACTGACTTTTACCTTTCCTCTAGTTCGGGAAAGGTAAAGGTACATTTAAAAACTTACATTTAAAAACTTACATTTAAATGTCTTTGTACATTTAAAAACTTACATTGTACCTTGGAAGCCACCTTTCTAAAATCCAAAGCTCTTGAAAATACACACTCAATGAAATAGGTAAAAATTTAAAAGCAGGAAATTTTATAATAAAAGTGATTAACAGATCAAGGGAAGATGGTGTGCAGGAGGTTTTCCAAAACCCTGAGCTTAGGAGATCCTTTAAGGACATACTTAGATTCCTTTCCCACCCCCCGACTATTATATCCAATATCCATGTAATAGGGTACACAGAGGGAAAAGTTTGAAAGAAGAGGACACAGAATATCATTAGTTTATGTCCCTGAGTCACATTTTTAATAGCTTTGTTATAACCAATAATAAGTTTCACAAGGAGAAAGAAATGCTGACATCTTCTAGATCCTATGTCTGGATATCAGTAATGTTAAGTTTTTGATTTTAAATGATTTTGGACTATTCTAAGCTGTCAAAGTTCTAATTTTGAAACCATTCATTTTTGCATGTGTTTTAGTTTACTTACCCTATCACCTAGTTTGGGAGTGGGAGAGCTCCCAAGTGGTACTTAGGGGACCCTACAACCATTCTCAGTGATTCTTAGCCAGTTAGGCTAGGTTTTCAAAACAAAGGCCTGAGAATGTGATGCTACTAGTATCTTGAGGTACTGTGTATGTCATTCACAGCAATCAAGGCATGGAAGCAACCTAACCATGAATGGATAAAGACAATGTGGTAGATTCATACAATAGCGTATTCTTTAGCTTTAAAAATGAAAAAAATATCTGTCGTTTATGATATCATAGGTAAACCTTAAAACATTATACTATGTGAAATAAATTTTTAAAGAATGATGGTGATGATTATAGCATCACTTGTGTAAAGGATCTAAAATCACACAGTATTCCAAATGCCAAAGCCAGGAGGAGCTCCCAAACACCACTCATAATATCAAAAACAAAATTTACAAAAAGAACCTGAGCAAAATATATAAATAAAATAAACTCTGTATCAGCGTTTGCCTACTGAGTATATTATCTCAAAACTTTGAACACTTAAAGTGATTCACAATTTGACAGAAACACACATTCCCACCCTTAAGATATATTGTTTTGAATCTTTTTACATATGCCTCCATTCAAAAATAAAATGGATTAATTAATAATGACAATTTTTGCCAGACAAATTAACTTATACATATAGAATTTATTTATTTTTTCTGTAAATGAAACTGACATGTCTCTCTGATTCACATTGTCAACTTTCCTTAGCACATGTATCTAAATCATCTCCATGCCTTGCCCAAAAGTGGTACTTGTGAACTACAACTTTGCAGCTATTTTATTATGTGCTTCTGGCTAGTGTAAACAATATGCACTAAATTAATAATTAGCAATGAAAAGCAATGCATTTTCCCCTCCTCTTTATAGGGAAGATACTCTTATTATTCCTTCTAATATTGTAAGAAGACCTGTAGCCCTAAAATCACAGAAAGTAAGGTTAAGTAGCTTAACCTCAAAATTAAGAAGAGGGTCCAGAGATATAGTACAGTGGGTAGGGTACTTGCCTTGCAAGAGGCATCTGACCCCTGTTTGATCCCCAGCACTATTTACAGTTCCCCAGTTCCCCGAGTCTGACAGGAGTGATACCTGAGCACAAAGTCAGGACTGAGCCCTGAGCACCACTGGATGTAACAGCAAAACAAAACAAGAAAACAAAGAGGACGGATTAAAAAGTTTCTCAGGACGTAAATCCTGTGTTAACAAATAAAAAGAGGCTTTTTTTTTAATCCAAGTATTTATTTGATCAGCACCAAGCCTTAATTGGTTGGTTGTGCTCTACCAGAAGAAGATATAGAAGAGAATTTATGGAAAATGTCTGAAGTAAAGAGAGGAAATTACTTGATTAGCTACAGCAAAAGTCTAGCTAACAATGATTGGCTGTGCTTCACTCTTTTAGTTTTGTTTGTTTTTGCTTTTGAGATCAGGTCCTTTGGTGCTCAGAGCTTACTCCTGACTCTGTGCTCACAGATAACTTCTGGTGGTGTTCATAGGATCAAATGAGGTGCTGAGGATTAAAGCAGGTGGCCATGCAAAGCCAGCACCTAACCTGCTGTACTATCTCTATCACCCACTTTTTGATTTTGTAATCCTGAAACATTTATAGGTTTCGATTTTGATTTTGTTTATGTGGGTCACCCTTCACTAGAGGTGATCAGACCAATGTTTAATTAATTTAACACCTGAAACATTGATCTTAGCATTGTTTAAGTGAGACAATGCACTTCTTTCTTCTATCTAAGCAAATTTGGATCTATTTTATAGCCACTTGAAGATTTCTAGCAATTTTTTTGCCATAGAAACAAAAGTAGGGATCTTACACATATATTCCTTTATCATATATCTACATATGTTTTGGAGTAGCAATTATATACAAATTAAAATCAGGGAAAGCAAATAAAGAGTGTGCAACTGTGTTAAAGATGGGATGGGAAGGATTTCAGTTGGACCAGATAGGATATTAAGTCAAAGTAAAAGAACAACATAATAAAATGCAAGTTAAGAAAATTTAAAATGTCCTTAAACATTTTTTATTTCTTTGATTTTTTAGTTGTTAAAAAATTTGACATTTTGATTTTGTATTGAAGCATTTAACAATGCAAAGACTATACTTAAACTGGCAGTATGATAAACATTTATTTCGCATTGATTTAAATGTGATTTTACTTTTATATTTGACATCTGATTCCAGGAATAATTATCATACTATTTGGAGAAATATTTATGTTTATCATAGTGTTTTCAATGGAAAGCTTCCTTAAAAGAATCCATAAAGTTAGCCAATCAAGAAGACAAATAGGGTGTAGTTTTTTCTTACTCCTATTAACACTCTCGCTTTCCCCAACTCCTTCATTTATCCTTCTGTTTTCAAAGGAGCTCTTAATTACTTCCATCCCCATTTCAGTTGTAAATGCTTCTTTATTGCCTTTCTTTCATTAGAATAAATCCTCGAACCTATTCAAGGACCTGACACTTCACCACTGATTTACAAGTGATTCGATTTTATTAATCAGATGTTTGCCCTGGCCTTGTGGTAGCTGTACTTCCATTGCTAGTAACTGTTGATGAACAGCTTTCTTTATTCCTTTCCATTTCTTGGAAAATATACAGGTACATTTTCAACATTTTATTTCAAGAAGGGTGAAATTAAAAGAACTAAGGAAAATAGAAAATCTTGTAATTGTCTTGAGTTATTATTTCACTGTTGGCTACACAGGCTATATTTGCAGTGGGAATAGTGTGACCTATAAAGATTTGTCTGAAACTTTCCATTAGAAATTTTTTCTTCATAGACTTCAAGCTATTCTCAAATTTACTATCACAAAGAAAACAAATACAAGTGACACCATTTAATAAGTATGGTGGCTGATTCTAGCACCTCTTTTCCTCATGTTCAGAAATTTTTCTAAAAAAATGTATGTGCACATATACATGCATGCATATATGTAAACACTATATAAATATATATGTTCATAAAATCATGAATGTCTGATTGCACTGCCACTCCAGAAGTCAACTGAGAGACAGGGTGACATATCAAGAGGGAGCGACATTGTCAACGAGTCGACATATTGAGGACTCTGGTCATCAATGGAACCAGATTGCATGATCTTCATGCTTTATTTTTTTAGGGAAACATACTGTTAGAATGGACAAATGTAAGCTGTAGAGGCCAAAATAGTCAATAAAATCTCTCCTGGACTGGTCTTCTGAGACACACTCAATTGTATCTGATTAAAGATTCAAACTGTCCTTATCTTAGTTTTTTGGGAAAAGAACAAGATAAAGGGAAGCAAAACAGCCCCAAAAAAACCTTACTTACATTTTTTATTCTGAATTTAATTCTTCATTTCTTCCAGTCTGGTTTCAAAATGTTTATATCTATACCCAACTGTCTATATACCAATATGTATATAATATGCAATGACTTGTTCACCCACCTCATTACACTGTACTATGCCTATGTCTATTCCAAGATTCCTACCTGTTTCTAACTTTAAAATAAATTAGATTAGGCTTTTATTACTAGGGAAATTTCTTAATGACACTCACATCATTCTATGTTGTTGAATTTATATATCTTCTTTGAGGGGGTTATTAGCACTATCTATACTGGGCCTACTGGTTGAGGTAACTCTAAACATGGCTAATTCATGTTGGATTCTCTAATAAAATTGATGATGGGTCCTATATCCAACTTCCCAGTAAGATTATACGTTGTTTCACCAGAAAATTAGTTTTGTTTTTTTGTCTATTTTTGTATATCTCAAAATAAAAAGGTTTAATAAGCATAAGAGAGAGTTCATTGGTTTGTAATAGTTTTTTTTCTCATATTTTGTAGTATAATATGTATTACTTATGTTGAGACTATATTTTGTATCCATTTTTTACTCTGGATTTTTTTTATTTGACTGTCTTTGAAGGTCGGTCTGAAGTACAATATTTAATTTACCCATCATAATCTTATAACAGGTATCATTTTTTTCATTCTTTTAGGAGTATAGTAGCATTGTGTAACAAGTTCTTAAGTCATTAGATCTATTCTTTAATATTTAAGGTTTAAATAAATCCTGAATTTTAATTCCCAGAATGTGAATTAGTCAGGGAATTGAACATGCAGCTCAATTCTTACAGCATTTTTATTCTTCTCACTGGTTTGCATATATTTACTATGGCACTTATAGTATTATTACTCTACTTTATTATGTTGAGACTTATTATATTTGAGATTACATATTTTTGATATTGATGTGTAATTATTTTTTCATGCATCATCTTTGTATATTTGTCTGTATTTTATATCTGTGGATCCAAAATGTGGGCACGTGCCTTGTTCATTCAGTGGGCAAGAGTTGTTTCAACACCCCAGCCAGCCTATGGTGATAGGCTGACAAAGGATGGAATGAGGGCCACCTGGATGGTTGGTAATCAGTTGCCGTTTATCCCAGACTCACCTCTCCCCATCCCCACCCCCACATCATTGCAGTCTCACAGTGTTATAGAGAAATTCTCAGGACCTGGGGATAGCAATTACACCTTGTTGTAGTTGCATAATCAACAGATGTTAAGACCTTACTTCAGGGGATACTTCTTGTAGGACAAAATATTATTCTGCTAGATCTGTCCAAAGGTGGAATTCCATCTAAGTGTTTATTTCTCCTTTCTTTAGCCCAAATTCATTTAAACAGTCATCTTAAATATGCTACCTAACAATCTACTCAATCATTTTATATGGACACAGTAAGATATATATGAAAGGTCATCTTGAGATATATGAGTATACACACACACACACACACACACACACACACACATATCCTAGACTGTAGTCCTCAAGTTAGGTTAGTCTATTCTAACCCTAGCAGGGTCCTTATCCAGTTACTTCTCTTTGGGTTATGACAGCTTGTCCATGACCATGCTCTAAACTTTTTATATGTTTTATGGCACTTGGCCTTCCCTTTCCAATGCCTGGGTAGCTTATGGCTTGCCCTGGATCCATCCAAGTCCCTCACCAGGACCCTCCTTCTGGGGGTTAGGAACTAAGGACAATTGAGGCTTTAGTCAATAAATATGACAGATGCCCAGGAGTAAACATCATTCAGAGTCAATTAACTCCCAAATTACAAATGCATAGCATTAATTATTTTCATGTTACACAAAAAAGGACATTGCTTTAGGTAAATGATGCAAAGGACATAAAGGAAAGGAAAAAACATATCTTTTCACTTACATATATAAAATCCAAAGTCCTCAGAATCTGACTTTACAAATCACAATGTCTGATTTGGGATATAAGTGATTAACAGATAGGAAAAGCAGAGCACATAGAAGTTAAACACAGAGATATGGGAGTTCCTCAGAAGCACTTTGTAGAGTGTTACTCAATAAGAATAAGTTCCTTGTACTAAGGGAAAAAAGACATCAATATTATCAAACATTATTCATTGATTTTTTCCTAGTTGTGTTTATATTTATCTATTTATCTCTTTTTATTAATCAATGTGCTATGCTCTTCATACCTTCTGTATTCTAGTTTGTTGATTGGTTTATTGTTTGTTTTCATTAGGTCTAAATGTTCATATCTTATGTATTAAGTTTCCATTGGTCCACCTTGATCCATTCAAATAAAAATATTTATATATCATTAGTATTTAAGTATTTTTTGTTAATATTACTTTTGTCTTTTCAGACATCACAAATTGTGTGCAAATATTCTGGGAATAGTTTATTTTAGACTTTAAAATTATTTGTCAAGAAAATTACATGATTATCTAGGCTGGGTTACTAATAATTCTGTTACTGAGTTTTGTGAGACTCTCAGTTTCTCACAAATTACTATCCTCTCCTTGAATATAATGATGGCACTATCATGATGATCAATATTTTATTTCATGCTCAGTATTATTTAAACTAACGTGTTGGAAAACAGTTTCATGGTTCCGTTCAAAGATAATTTCAAAATTTGTTATTGGGATAACTCTCAATCAATATAAATGTCTATATAACTGAATGATAATAAATATCTCATAAGGTACCATAATTTATCAGAGATTTTCCTGATTTTATACTTTGTTTTGTTTGTCCTATTTTAAAAAATGGTGACACCCGAGTATGCTCAGGGTTTACTCTGGCTCTGTACACAAAAATCACTTCTGGTGGGGCTCAAGGGACCATGAACCATGGAAGTGATAGGGATCAAATCTGGGTCAACCATATGCAAGGTAAGTGCCTCTACACACACAGCACTATCACTCTGCTTCCTTGACTTATTTTCAAAATTATTGTTATAATTTTTCATTCTGTTACCTTACATATTTTAGTGCTACTATATATTTAATAATTTTCTTTTATTATTTGACTGGACTGGAGCTATAGCACAGTGGCAGAGCATTTGCCTTGCATGCGGCCAACCTGGGTTCAATTCCTCTGCCCCTCTCGGAGAGCTCGGCAAGCTACTGAGAGTATCTTGCCCACACAGCAGAGCCTGGCAAGCTACCCGTGGCTTATTCAACATGCCAAAAACAGTAACAACAAGTCTCACAATGGAGAAGTTATTGGTACCCGCTTGAGCAAATCAATGAACAATGGGATGACAGTGACAATATTCACACTATACATAATATTTTTATCCATGTTTGTTTCAAACATGACAGATTTTTAAGTACTCCGTGGACAGAATTCTTGGTAGTAGCATTATATCCTGTTTGTTGCAAACAATAATTCAAATTGATTTATGCATATGGTTGTCAAATGTTAGCAGAGTCATCAATTTGATCTGTTTTTCTAATGTTATGATCTTATATCTAAGATCATAAATCTAAAGTCTTTGTAATATTTAGGACCTGTAAATCAAATCCTTAGCATGGTCTTCAGTATCCTCCATGTACTACCTTGGAGGCAATTCTATTGTGTAGGTAGCTCTACTGTATTTGTAGTTCTACCATTAAAGAAGTTCTACTGTATCACTTCCCTGTATTCACCATGTGTTCTACTACTCCTCTGTCACTTCTTGTTCTCCCAAAGAGATTAGTCATTGTTTTCTATCTACATTAAATTCTTATTTGTATTCAGAAAGGCAGTCAGATGTCAAACACGGGACTTTTTACACGCCAGGCATGTTGTCCACCCCTTTGAGCTGTATTTCTAATCTCTGTTGACTCACTTATCCTTCACATCTCACCTTCAACTCCTAACAAAGGGGTTTCTATATCTTCTCTCTATAATAGCCTTCCAACCTTTTTTCTTTTTTCTGTTGAGTAGGGTACAGTAGGGGAAGAAGACAAGAGAAATCCCAACTCCCAAACAAGTGATACTTAAACCAACCTGTCTGGTGGTTCAAAGCAAGGGTCAGGGAATACAGTACTAGGAGGGCCTCCAGAGATGCTCCCAGAAATGGGGGTCGGAAACAATTTTAGTGTTAAAGATCAAGTTGTCTTAAAACCTATACTTATGTCTCCTCTTCCAGCCTCCATACCTTTCTCTCTGCTTTGATCCCATGTATTTTCTGACCTCTTACTATAATGCTAATTCAATAATTTCAAGAACTCTTTCTTATTTTCATTGTATTCCCAGTATTTCGCAAGATACCGTACACTTAATGGGAAAGTTATTGATAGCTGGATATCAATAAGATTTAAAGGAACAAGTAATGGAAATAGAGGATTTCAACTTCTTCCTGTAGCTGATGGCTTTTCATTCTCCTTACCAGTTTACAAGCCCTACAGATGTAAAGCAATGCTGGAGAAAGTGACAGAGAAGACATAAAATCAAAGAGAATATCCCACAATGCTGAAAAAAAGTCATTTCTATATACTTTGCCCGCTAGTTATGACATTGCAACTGGAGAAAACGCCTATGCAAATTCAGTCATGCAAGCCCCATTTAGCCCTGGAAAATGTGTAGAAATTGATTGAATGAGCAGCTGGTGATATTGTAGTCAGGCTCTCTGGAAGTTAATTGGGAAGCATTGTGAAAAAATTCTGACGTTGTACATGTAGCTATACTGAATTCCATTGTGCCCTAGACACCCATCACACACAGTTGTTCTCTCCTATTACAAAATAAGTAGATGCCTCCAAGTCTCTGATGACTTTCATCAATAGACTGCTAAGAAAATGAAGACGAGAGAAGAGGAGTTGGCGCATAAATTTTTATAATTTGAACAAAAATGTCCCTAATATTGTGTTTTTACTCCCTTCACTAAATATACTTAGTTTCCTATCAAGATAGATAAATACAGATGAAGGCAAGTTGTTTTTTTTTTCAAGGTTTCTTCCATATTGTTATCAGGGAAAAAGATACATTGAACTTAAATTGCTTGGCTTTCTTGTTTTATTTTTATTTTATCTGTATTGGCAATTGGTTAGTGAGAAACTTATCAGAAACAAGCACCCAAAATCTCATGATAGAAAATCAGTCATCATATATGATTTCTCATAAATCTGAATTTTAACTCAACATTATTCTAAAGGGTCTTGTTCACACATTTTGGTGTGCTGGTTATTTCAAGGGTAGTTTGGGCCTGGATACAACCTGGGCCGAGATAGAGCCAATGTGCCCATGTTGCAAGATAGAGCCCATCTGGCTCTATCTCATGTGCTTGAAACATTGTTCATGTTTAGTAAATTCTAGGCATTCTGTTCTGTACTGAGATTTTTAAAAAATTGTTTGACCTTGAAAAGGTTCAGAGGACTGTTTGGAGAGCTAGGAATTGAACCCCTTGTTGGTCTGTGCAAGGAATTTGCCCTACCCACTGTATTGTTGCCCTGGCCCCACAAAACTAAAGTTTGACCTTTAAAACTAATAATAAATATTTAAATATTTAAACAAACACCACATTCAAATGCCTCGGTCTCCACGAAAGAAATTTGAAGTGTATAGAAAGTAGAGAGAAAACATTAAATCTTGAGAAGAGTAAGGTGAAAAACTTAAGGTAGACTTTGTAATATAGGTTTATCAAGTTATTTATTAAATTATAAGACAAATTATGTGAGATATCTAACTTGGAACACCTGTTCTGGGCAGAAATAGTAGCTGAGCAAAATTACAGGTATATGAGATATGGAATATTCTAGTGGGGTTGGCAATTCTGATGCATGGTGCGAGTAATACAAAATCAAGATTAAATAGAAGTCATATGGATTTTTTTGACAAGTTGTGTAGATTTGTTGTTGTTTGTTTTGGGGTCACATCTGATGGTGCTCGGGGCTTCCTCCTGACTCTGTACTAAAGGATTACTCCTGGCAGGTTCAGAGGACTGTTTGGGGAGCCAGGGATTGAACCCCTTGTTTGTCTGTGCAGGGAAATTGTCATACCCACTGTATTGTTGCCCTGGCCCCACAAACCATCCTTAATTCTTTATTTCTTTCACTGCCCTATCTCCCATGCAACCAAATCCTGTGATCAAATCCTTCAAATACAAAGAAAAAGGGGAAAATTGCCCTGCCGTATTTTAACATCAACACCACTAATGCCTAGTCATTCAAATAATACATAAATCTTCCTATTAGGAGAACATGAAATTAAATAAAATTGGAGGTCCCATATATGATAAACCCCCAATTTCAATTGTTTGCCATGCTTCATAGCCTATGACAGAATGCTGAACTAATAATAAGCACATAAGAAAAATATGCTGAATTTAAATAAGCTGTTTCCTCATGCTGGGAAGATGTAAAATCTTTGTAGGCCAGTTAATTTTTGAAATGTGGTATTTTGTATGTTCATCATAATGCTAAGTGATTCTAGGGGGCAAAAAACTATTAATACACTCAATATGCTTCTTAAGCATCTTGATTAATTATTGTATTTGTGTTAACATTTTATTGAGGACATTTTCTGTCACTCAATGCATCCTATTTATAAACAAGCTTCAAATTATTTATTTATTTTGCCTAAAGAGCTTAGTTTCTACTTTCTAATAATTAGAAATATGTAGTTTATAGTGTTTCCATTTTCACTCCTGCTTTTAGTAGGGTCATAACGGAGAGCTCAGGGTCACTTCTAGAAGTTCTTGGTGGAGGATCCAGGGTGATGCTATGTTGGACCAAGGATTAAAGCCAGGGACCTCAGATACAAGGAATGTTTCCAGCACTCCAATCCACCTCCCTGGTTCTACGTTCAAAAGTCTTAGAGGTAAAAATAAATCACATGAAATGAATTGACCTATTTTTAGTTCACTCTATGTAGTTCTGAACTCATATATTTTAACTAGCTTTGTATTTTGACTTGGGGGCCACATGTGGCACTGCTTGGGCTTACTCTGGTGGAGCTTCGGGGACTCTGTGGGATGCTTGGGGTTGACATCTACTGGCCGTGTGCAGAGTGCATACTACCGGCTGTATTATCTCTCAGCTCTTTCAATTTACCTTTTGCTATGTTACCTCTGCAAAAAGTCTTTGCAGAGATGTCAGTTGTAAGCAAGTATATTTGATTTTTCAGAAGTCAAAAAAAAATATCTTGGCGTAAAGCTGAGACCCATCACTGAAAATCATGATAGCTACTTCTGTGCTCTTGGTAGACAGTAATTCTACATTTAGTTTAAAAACCTTAGTGAACTGGATCATAATAAATAAATAAATAAATAAATAAATAAATAAAGGTTTTCTTTAATGCACTGAGTTCCCTGGTGGTGGTGGGTGGGGGGGGTGGGCAGGTTGCAGATAGAGAGACAGTCACAAACACCTGTAAAATAAGAATCTCCATACTGAGTATTCTCCATGAAGAAACTAGATTATATAAAGAACACTGGCCCCAGGAGACAAGTATACCTAAATGAGAGAGCCAATTTACTGGTAGACTAGTCTTAGCCTCCAGTCTCAGAGGCATCAGAGAAAGTGGATTCTGGTAAAGTGAGGTGATTTTGAAAAAAACAGAAAATACAATCAACTGAGATTGGAATACTGATCTGGAAACAACTGCAACCAAGTAGATCTGTGTCCACGGTTCTACCAGTGTCAGGAAATCGAGGAATTGTAAAGGACCAAGCAGAGGAGCAAGTAAACTAGGGTTATTTGTTTCAAATTTCTGGATTGACAGACAGGAGTTTTCAGGTTCTAGCTGTACAATGGGGTCTTTCATAACAATTAAGCAAATGGTTTTTCTGTTCCTTCCCTAATCATTGATAAGGAAATAACAGGGTGTTTATGTTCTGTAGTAGTCACTGATAAGGAAAAAATCATTGTCAGCTTGCCTTTAAGTAGTCACTGACAGGGAGTTGAGTTGGGCTGCTGAATCAAACTGTTTACCTTTGACTAGAAGTTTCAACATGGCACCTTAGAGAAAAAAAATTGCAGTCTGTTTGACTCAAAAATTAATTCCACAGAGACTTTAAATTAAAACCATTTCAATTCAGTCACCTGAGGACTCCTTGCTGTTTTAGGGAGAGAGATATATATGATGTAAACACCTCCATGAGTAAAGTAACTGGAAATGTGGGACAACCTCTCAAGAGAAACTGAATATGTAAAAAAGAAAGAAATTTCCCTGCAGGATAGAGAGAAGAAAGAACTCTGAAGAAAGGAATGAAATAGAAGGAGATATTAGAAGGGAGAATAGATGAGACCCTCTTTGGGAGATCTCAAGTGAAGTATGTTTAGGGAGTGTCTCTGGAATCCCGCCATTTTTCAGATGTATAAGATATCTGATATAAAGCTATGAGAACACTCCGCAAATACATTGCAAAACCTTATAAAATATTAGTAATTCTTCATTTCCTTTATTCATTATGTCTAAGCAACAAAACATATCTACTCTAAAAACATTTTTGTAAGAGACACTAATCACCTCAACTCTAATCATTTTTTTTCACTATTTTGTGCAATTTAATCAACAAATACTTAGAAAATGCTTACTAAATTCCAGGAAGAATCATGATTCCTTATGATACCATAAATAATATTTGGTTGGAGAGTTTTGGGGGATAACTAAATTATAATGTTTTCCAAAAGATTTTATTTTTAATGGGTGGAATTTAGCTTCCAAAATTTATACGAAAAGTATGGGTAATTTTTTTCATGGTACTTGGTAGAAGATCTAAATATAAGTTAATTCATCACATATACCCTCCCCAAAGGATATAAATTATATATACACAAATTTAAATGAAAAGTGAGAAAACATTTCTTTCTCAAGGCTTCCACTCCAGTTTAATGTAAAGATCTCTAATAAACACATTTAAGTGTATGACTTGAGTTTGAAGTCTAAGTTAAATTATTTTTTCTAATACGAGTGTTACCATTAATCAGATCACAAAAATTCAAAGAGAAATTAAAATTTAAAGATAAGGTTGTCAAAGAGGAGGAATCAACAAAAAATACCTTTCATATGTTTATGTTTGTTATTCATACATAGATATCACTAAAAGCTCTGATAGATAATTCTGGGGATATAAAGCCTCATCCCAGGTCAACTGTCTCACACACAAGTATATACTGCTTTTATTTTGTATCTGGAAGTTTTTCAATATCTTTTTCATGATATTCTACATAATAAATTTAACAACAAAAACAAAAAAATCACAATCTACAGACTGTTATAAAAACAAATAATTTTTTAACATATCATTTACAAAATGAGGCCAATTTCAATGTCCTATCACTGTATCACTGTCATCTCATTTTTCATTGATTTGCTCCGGCGGAAGCCAGTAGTGTCTTCAGTTGTCCCTGTCACGTGTTAGTATAGCCCGATGGTGTCTGCTCGCTCCAGGAATTAAAAGAGCATGTTTTTGTTGCTGTTTTTGGCATATCAAATATGTCTAGGGTAGCTTGCCAGTCTCTGCCGTGCAGGGAAAAATTAAATAAACAAAAATAAAAATAAAGAGGTCACTCGGGTGTGCTCCAGGAAAAATTACATCGCTCTCCTTCTGGAGCTTTGCTTTAGAGTCTCTGGACCTTGGCTGTTGATGAGATTACATGGGGGGGGGGGGGAGTTGAGAGTTTGTGGTTGTGACTGCAAAGCTACTGCCAAGCTACTGGAAAAATGGGGGTCTGGGTGGAGGAGGCCCAGTCCCAATCCGAGCAGGTTGGGAGATCTCAGCCATGAGTCCCGCACACCTGGGTTCCTCTACCAGTTCCTTCATGGGTGAGGCTCGTCTGAGCATGTGAGTGGCCTTGAGCATGTCTGTGGCTGGGTTCTGGAGGTTTTTGGCTGTCGGGGCTCTATTGGGGCAGGGAGGGAAACTCAACCTGCCCCCTTCCAAGTGTGCCCTGGTGAAGAAAGCCTGTTGCAGGAGCAGGAGTCAATGTCCTATAAAACCTGTAATGTACTATTTATATTAGTCTAGCATTTTTGTTCAAAATACTGTATTTAAGCTTTTTAATTAAAATTTTTGTCATAAAAATGTTTGGAAAGTAAAGCTGTAGTGAAAAATTTTAATACATTTGTTTAAAGACAACTTTTGTTAGTATTTTGATATATGTAATGATGTAATGTTTTTCTGTTTAGTCTATGTTTTTGTTTGGGGGCCACACCCAGTGATGCCCTTGTCATATTCCTGGCTCTGCACTCTGGGATAACATCTGGGGGAACTTGGGAGATTATATGTGGTGCCTGGAATGGAAGCCAGGTCTTGCAATGTGCAATTTCTCCTGCTCATAATGTCTTTCTGAATATACATTTTATTTCAGATTTGATTTATCATGGCTCTCTCTCTCCATTTCTTTGTGAGTCTTACAAGTGGTTTATCAATCTTACTTATTTTCTTGAAGAATGAGCCATTAGTTTGGATTGTTTATTGTGATTCTAGCTCATTGATTTCTGATCGAAGTTTCATTATTCCCTTCTGCCTGTCTGGTTTGGGCTCCTTTTGCTGATAATTTCCCAAAATCTTAATCTGTGAGATTAGAGTTATTTACATGGACCCTTTCCTCCTTTCTGATGAATGCTTGCAGAGCCATAAACTTTGCTCTTAACACTGCTTTTGCTGTGTCCCACGAGTTCTGGTAGCTCGTGTCCTTATTCTCACCTGTTCCCAGTAATCTTTTGATTTTCTCTCTAAGCCACTGGTTGTTCAGTAGTGAGTTTCTTAATTGCAGGTGTTTGATTTGATTTTCTGTTTCTCTGTGTGATTCACTTTTATTTTCAGCGCATCGTCGTCTGAAAGGGTTGTTGATACAATTTTTACCCTCTTAATTTTATGGAGGTATTATGTTTTGTGCCCAGCATGTGGTCTGTCTTGGAGAATGTTCCATTTGCACTGGAGAAAAATGTTCATTCAGCTTTTAAGGGATGAAAAAATCCTACATCTATCTACTAACGCCATTTCTCCCATTTCTTTTCTCAAATAAAGTATTTTCTTGATGAACTCTAGTTTGGTTGATCTATTGAGAGGTGACAAAGCAGTGTTGAAATCTCCAACTACTATTGTGTTGCTTTTTTTTTCAAGTCTTTTAGGAGTTGTTTTAAGTATTTTGCTGGTCTCTCATGAGTATGTATATATTTAGAAGTGTACATTGTTTACTGATGTACCTTTATTGTCTCCTAAAACCTTCTACAGCCTGAAGTCTATGCGGTCAGATACTAGTATGGCCACCCCAGCTTTCTTGAGGGGGGTGTATTTGTTTGAAGAAATATTTTCTATCATTTGAATTCGAGTCTGTTTGCTTTGATTGTTCAAACATGTTTCTTGCAGACAACACACTGTTGGATTCAATTTTCTAATCCACCCTACCACTCTGTATCTCTTGATCGGCACATTTAGTCCATTGACAACAGGAGAGATTGTTGTGATGGAGATTGTTGCCATCATTATGTAGAAGTTTGGTGTACTTATGAGGCTTGTCTTATCTTAAATTAGCCTGTTTAGTTCTTGTAACAATGATTTTGAGTCTACGAAGTACCTAAGTTGTTGTTTATTTGTGAAGTTGTGTATTGTTCCTTGAAATCTGAATGAGTCTGGATGGGTAAAGTATTCTTGTCAAAGTGTTCGTTTCATTGAGTTTTTTTTTTTTTTTTACTATATCCCACCATTATCTTTGGGCCCAGGGCATTTCATCTGGAAAGTCTACTGTGAGTATTAAGGATGCTCCTTTATAAGTAATTTCCTTCTTAAACCTTACTGCTTTTAGCTTTGTATCTCTACCTGCGGTTCTCGCCATTCTGATTGGGATGTGTGTTGGGGTATTTTTATTTTGATTTCTTTTTATTGGTACCCTTTGGGCCTCCTGGATTTGGGCACTCTTCAGCTCTGGGAACCTCTCAACAATGATGGCTTTGACAGTTGCTTCTTCGTCAGAGTTTTCTTTCTGTCCCTCTGGTACCAAATGATTCTTATGTTGTTTCTCTTGGCTAGACAATGTTCTATTGTCATACACTGATTTATTTTGAGGCTTTTTTAATTATTTTTACTTTTTTACTTTTTTATTTTTTTATTTTATTGAATCACCTAGTGAAAAATTACAATGCTTTCAGGTTTAAGTCTCAGTTATACAATGCTGTAACAACCATCCCTTCAGCAGTGCTCATATTCCACTACCAAAAAATAAATAAATAAACACCAAAAACCCAGTATACTTCCCATCCCGCCCCTCCCCGAACTGATAACTTTCATTTTATTTTCTCTTTACTTTGGTTACATTTAATATTTCAACAAAAACCTCACTATTATTGTTAAGAGTTCCCCACTAGAGTCAGACCTGCTGTGAAGAAATATGAGGTCGCACGGCTGCTATTGTGGTAGCGCGGTTTTGGATTTCTGTATCTTAGCAACTAAGTCCAGGGAAATTTCGTCCAGATATTGGATCACTGCAAGATTGTAACTCTCATCTGTGATCCTCATAATATGGCGGTCGCCACACCCTTCACCCCTGGCAAGGAAAAAGGCAAGAGAGAGAAACACCTTTCCCCTCCTGGGCAGGCATGGGGCCACGGCTTAGTTCTCAGACTGGAGACATTCTGTAAGGAGCTGCCGATACCGAAAGTAG
This sequence comes from Sorex araneus, assembly GCF_027595985.1. Lineage (NCBI taxonomy): Eukaryota > Metazoa > Chordata > Mammalia > Eulipotyphla > Soricidae > Sorex > Sorex araneus. The sequence goes on along the minus strand of NC_073302.1, from coordinate 47,530,690 downwards.
TTTAGCTGGCCTCTGGAGTCATGCTCATGCAGCTGCGGAGAGGTTGCACATTGAGGCCCCCGGGATCACATCTCGGCAGTGAGCCTATTATGAGGCTTTTTTTCCATCTTCTGCTGTAGTCTAGAGATTCTCTGTACCTCATCTTAGAGCTCACTGATTTTTTCCTCAGAAGCTTTTACTCTGATGCTAAGGCCTTTCAGTGAGTTTTTCATTTTATCACCAGATTTTACATATATTCCATTTTTGCTTATATTTTTGTTTGTATGTTTCTCATTTCTGCTCTTATATTCTTCTGCATTTTCTTGTCAGTGTGTTGCATTGTTTCTTTTCTTTTCTTTTCTGGAAAGGTTTGACTGCAGCTGAATCTCACCAAAACAATGTTCATGATAAACGAACTAGTCCCTGGTGTTCCATTTGCTCTCAACGGAACAAACATCTCCGAATGCAGCAGCTATGTGTACCTGGGTTGAGAACTCAACATAAGGAACGACTTGGCGCCAGAACTGCACAAGAGGAAGAGAGCAGCATGGAACACCTTCAAGAGCGTCAAAGAAGTGGGTAAGAGGACAAAGAACCTCCGGCTCGGGGCACATCTTTTTGACTCCACAGTTCTTCCTGCACTAACATATGCCTCAGAGACCTGGGCCCTATGAAAACAGGACAAGAACGCTACTTGGTTATCCCAAAGAGGAATCAAAAGAGCTATGCTTGGAGTATCACGATTCACTCAAGTGAGAGAAGGAATCTGGAGTTCTGACCTCTGTCTATGGTCAAGAATCAGGGACGCTGTCTCATTTGCCAAGGCATCAAAATCAGATGGGCCGGACACGTAATGCGATTCAGAGACAACTGCTGGACTAGAGCTGTTACCTACTGGATTCCACGGGACATCAAAAGACTGCCTGGCCACCCACCTATGATATGGTCAGACTTCTTTGTCAAAACCCTGAATGAATGGTTTGAGGCTCTTCGTGTTTCTGGAGCGAGCAGATATCATTGGACTACACTAGCACATGACAGGGATGGAAGGAAATGTTACTGGTGCCCGCTCAAGCAAATTGAAGATCAAGGGGATGACAAGTAACAAGTGACAATTTGCATCACAAACATACTATTTATTGACTTTCAGAAAGTTTACATATTATTACTATGTAAACAATAACTCAATATGCTATCTTTGAAACGATCATTTTATTCCCAGAGTATTCAGTAAGATAAATAGTGTAAAGTAGAGTTACTGGGTCAAAAGGTGTAATTTTTAAGTATTTTGGTGTAAACTATCAAAATCTGTTTTCAAGAGTTTATAAATATGCACAATTCCCCAAGAAAAAATATGAAATTATTCATTTCCTACACTCTCACAAATACTGAACATTGCAATATATTATTTTATTTATGATTTGATTAAAATGTTCCAATATTAATTAATTGAGTTGAAAGCAGTCTTATTGGTCAGCCATTAGCATGTTTAGGATAAAGCACATTAGCTGCTTCAGAGAAAGTAAAACATTCTACAAGGCAGAAATCCACTGATGATCCATTTGACTTCAGAGAAAGAAATTTCACAAAAAGAACTACTTCTGCAGGACATTTGGGCATGTATACTTTACTAAAACTGTGTAGGTTGAAAGTAACTGAACCTAACCCATTACATTGACATTAGGAAACCTATTTGTTAATTTTATGTAATGAATCTAATGAGCTACAGAAATACTAGAAGTAAAGATCAAATAATACACCTTTTATACATCATCTCTTATCAATGCTTCTATCTCCCATTATAATTCATTCCCCAAGTTTAAGACTCCAGTTAGAAGAGCCATTATTTTCTGATTGTTAATTTAGGGATTATTCTATTCCAGCTATTTAAAAACACTATGGGAAAATTCTGAAGCTTTACCTGGGTCATTTTAATCAAGACAATTAGATGCTGTAGTTGGCAGTTTCCATTATCTTGCTGTAAAGGAAGATTAAATTTTCCCAAGAGAAAAAAGTAAAAGTTTGGTTTGGCAATCAAGACATAATAACTATATATAATTGCATCTTTTCCCAGAACACTTTGTTATAAAGGTATTAATAAATTATATTCTTATGGATCTATTGTATGTTTTACAACTGGTGAAGACAGAAAGGTAATCACTCATTTCAAGATGAGTTTCTCTTCTGCTTGGTTTAAGAATTTATTAAATTGGAGAGAATTAGCCACAGTTACCATCTAAAAGTTGAAATATTATGGCTGAATTTGGGAGCAGGGATTATGAAGAATAAAGTGTTTTCCTTATTGATAGACTGAAGTGTAGATATTGAGTTTTAATTTTGCTTTGGGGAAGGGGTTCAAGTAAGAACTGAACTAATGGTTCAGGTCTTACTCCTAGATCTGCACTCAGGGATCACTTCTGTTGTGGTTCTGGGAACCACACACGTTCTGTGGATGAAACCCAGTCTGCACTGTGAAAAGCAAATGTCCTATCCATTCCATTATTACTCTGGTACCTGATATAGAGTTTTAATAACAAGATCTGCTTAACTCAGAATAACATGATCAGTTTCTATGGAAAAATCAATTTTACCCAAAAGACATTCAGATGTGTGCTAGCCAAATATTTTCTAAAACCAACATCAGTTAACAATGATGGAGTAAGTAGGAAAACTGGCATTACAGGAGAAATTCTACCTGCCTGCATGGCTGCATATCAATGTAGTATCTCTTTCATTATAAAGGTAGAAAACCTATGGCTATATTATCCATCTTATATTTTCAAATCTTTAAGACAATATTAATACAAATTTATTGCAAAGTGAGAAAACCATAACTAATCCTTTTCCATGTGAACTATTGATATTTACCTTGCTGATTTAGGTTCCTAAGAATCAAAGATAAAAATAGAATTTTATACAGAGAATTAGGTACATTATTACTCAGTAAAAAAAAGAAAAAAAAGACAGACTACTCCTGTGTAATATGTGTCACATTTTCTTGTGAATCTTATGGATTAATAAAAAATAACTAAATTGCACATAATTTTATTCTAAAAATCGTGACCACCCTATAATTGTGTTCTTATAAGTTCCCCGTGAATGCTCACAGATAACCCAAAAAAAGCAAATACTTGACTGAAATACAAATCAAGTATATAGATGTCCAATACATAACTCTTGGTCTAGCAATTACAAGTTTGACTACAATATAGATTAGTAATGATGTATAATCATTATACTTTGAAGGTCACCAGAAGGAAGTCAACAGTTTGATGCTAGCATCCAGTAATAAAAATGCTACAGTGATCTTATCATCATCAGTAAACATTGCCTAATTCACATTTGAGAAAGCTTTTATGAAAATAGGACCAAAGTCTTAAATCAATCATAGATAAGAATAGAAAAAGCAAGGAAAAATGCCCTCACTGTTTAATTTAAGAAGGATGATAATACGCCAAGGATATTGCTCAAAAGACTAGTGAAAAAAATTTGCATATGAGTGATTTTGATGCCCAGTAAAATATAGTTCCTTAGCACATGAGGAATAACCCCTGAGCAACACAAAGTAGTATCCCTGAATGCTGCCAGATATGGTTCCAAAATTTAAATTCTTTTAAACAATAAGAAATTGTTATTGATATACTAATTTAGAGGGAAATAAGGTCTATTATTTTATTAATGACAGTTAATTTCAAATATAAAATATTTCATCATTTTAAATAACATCAAATAAAATATGTCATAAAATATGATCTTATAGAAGCAACCCAATTAAAGACTAGCTCATAACAATAGAAACTCAAATTATGCTACAGATTCAATTATTGTAATTTATTAAGAGGTCAATTTATAAGAGTTGAAACTTTTAATTTTTGAATTATAATCTATGAAATCAAGTTAAGTGAGAAAGACTTAGTTATAAACTAAGGGATGTTTATTTTGTTTGGAGGTCACATGCGGTGCAACTTCGGTCTACTCTGGGTAGGGTCCACAGTCACTTCAGGTGGTGCTCTGGCAACCATGTGTTATCAAAAATGCGCAGGGACTCCTGCATGTAAAGCATATGCTCCAGAATCATCTTTACATAAAGAAAGAGTTATATAATAGTCTTCCAAACATCCCTTTTCATAGCTTTGCAATTAAGTGTAAATATAATTCATACGCATTAATCAAATTTTCCTAACTAAGGAATAGGAATAGAAACTATTAGGAAATATGGCAAAAGACTAATAATTCTAAATGTTATCCAATCACCCATGTATGAATTAGTCACATTTCTGTTTGTAGTGCTGATTCTTAAAGCACTGTAGACCAAGGTTTTCAAATTCTGATGGAATTTGCTTAGAATCTGTGTCAAATATGGCAGCTATTTTGACTTGCAAGTTCTTGTTCTGATCTTGTTATGCTTTAATACTACTGTTGATAAGCTTTAATTACTGATTTATTCATCTGGTATATTTGAGCATCTGTTATATTAGTCAGTATGCTGGGGACAAAGCTAAAGAAAGAAATAGAAATAGACCCCTTGAGATGCAGAAACTATGTTTGAAAAAAAGATAATGAGTATATGTATGAGTACATGCATGCTTGTGAATGAAGTAATATGGAGAGAGAGAGAGAAAGAGAGAGAGTTTGTGTGACAGGAATTAGAATCGGGAAATGGAAAATATGAAGCAAAATAACGCCTACAGACTTAAAGAACAAAATTAATTTTTCTTCTGGATGAGAGAACTAGGAAGCTTTCTTCAACGTGGGGCATGTAATTTTTTTACCTAAGTCACAATCATACTACCTAACTCATCTGAATTTTCTTGTGCACTAATAATAGTGGAAGACATGTACCTGGACTCTTTCCTTGAACACATTTTTCAGTAATTCCTCAGGGTTGCTTTCTCCTTTCCAGTCTCTTAAAGACCAATATGAGATCATACTCTTAAACCATCACTGGACAATCCAATTACTCAACTACAGTCTAGTTTTGCTGATTCCTCTGAGTTCACAAGGCAGATATCAAATATTGTGTACTCTGGGACACATTGCCTCACTTTGTCCATTACAGCTCAATCAAGTATTACAGTAGTAGTAGTATCCCTCCCACTTTTATTGCGCTATTGTCAGTACTCAATCGTCCTGAAGAGGGAATTTAATTATAATGGCTGGAGCGATAGCACAGCAAGTAGGGCATTTGCCTTGCACAAGGCCAACACAGGTTGGATTCCTAAGCCCCTCTTGGAGAGCCCGGCAAGCTACCAAGAGTATTCCGCCCTCACGGCAGAGCCTGGCAAGCTCGCTGTGGTGTATTCGATATGCCAAAAACAGTAATAAGTCTTGCAATGGAGGTGTTACTGGTGCCTGCTCGAGCAAATCAATGAGCAATGGGATGACAATAATGCAGGATACAGTGAAACATCTAGAACTGAAAACTATTAAGGTCACCCCCATTGCAAAGCATGTTTATTTTGTTTGGTTGGAAATTTAACCCAGAGCTTAATATATGAAAGTCTAAGTTTTCACCACTGAGATACCTTCCAAGATTAAAAAGATTCTTTTATTATATTCATTACTTATATAATATCTTTCTTCCTTTTTTTACATTTGAAGAAAAATTATAAAAACTAAAAATTAATATAAGCATTCAAACTGCCAATGTTATTTCAGCATTAAAACTGTTCAAAGGTCTAGAGAGATGGCTTAATGGGCTCAAAGGTAAATTTCAAACATTAGAGTTCTGATTTATTTTAATAGTTTGTTATATTCTATTTAATTAATTCCTTATTTTTGTCTTTAAAAACACTTCCATATACACAGTTTTTATTCATTGATTCCTTTCATAATTGAAACTGAGCCATTGGACAACATTAATAAGGACACTGTCCTTGCCACAAAACGTAAAGAAAAAAGTTTCTCAGTTTTTTTTTTTTTCCTTTATTCCCAAAGCTGAACCTTACTTTGTTTAGATTTGGAAAGAAGATGGTGTGCCTCAAGGAACCAGGCCAGGAAGAAATTTTATTGTCTGAGTCTCACCTTTCTTCCCTGTTCCCTTCGCCATAAAATCTTCTTGAGGTCATGCAGAGAAGATGATTACTTAGACTACTGACTTTGACATTTGTGTCCCTGATTTAATTAACCTTTCAGGAGCACTGGACTGAAACTTCATAGTTCCATACTTTTTTTTTATTGGTATGTGCTTTTCAAATATTGTTTTCTTCTGCTTTGTTTTATTTTGGTGATGTTCAGGGCTTACTCCTGGCTCTGTGCTCAGGGATCACTCCTGACAGGACTCTGAACACCATATGTGGGGAAGCGGATTGAACCATGGTCAGTTACCTGTAATGCAAGTGCCCAACACACTATACTATTGCACCAACCTGTGTATATCCTGTAACTAGGAAGCTTCCTCAGCTATTATTGATTTCTCAAAGTTCAACTCTAAATATCTCTTGATATTACAATTATTAGAGATCAACGTAGTTTGAGGCTTTCAGCCTGTTCACATGAAGATTACTCCTTTTTTTGTATAGTATAAATACTCACCAAAAAATCTGTGCTACTATGTAAAGGCATAAAAAAAATAACATTTGCATATCTCTCATCCTCTACCCCCACACACACACACAAACTAGGATTCAGGGTCCAGAAATCCAGTACATATGTTAATGTGTATACCTCACACATGTGGTCACCATGACTTGTTCCGTAGTACTATATGATCCTCAGAGCATGCTAAGGTACAGCCTTGGAAACCCTGGGTAATCCCTATCACCAAAGGGCCTAAGGATTGAATAAGTTGCCATATTGTTCAAGAACCACTTGGACACACACACAAACCCTTTCCAGTAAAAAAAAAAGTGCATAATGTAATGGAATTAGGTAATATCATGTGGTGAATTATACTAAAATTCTTTCTATATTAGCCCTTTAGAAGTAGCCCTTTAGAAGCAAAGAATTCAACTCCCCCAGCTCCCTAGTATATTACTTTTTAACACTTGCTATTAATTTTAATGAAAATGATTGAAAGTAATATTCACTAAATGTTTTGGAAATTTTCCAGTCTATGTTAATACTTAATTGAAATGTGCCTAAGGCACTAACATATATTAGCCTTACACTGATGGTTGTTTGGTTTTTGCATAGGACTAAGAAAAATTGTAAATAACATCAATGCCTTTGGGCAGGAAACTAGAAATTACAAACTGAAGGTTAATGAAAATAACCTTTCCACACAAATGTTACTGTCAAAGGTAAAGAAAATGAGTTATTTGTTATTTATGAAAAGTAAACAAAAATAAAGAGTGCTCTCATATCCCTCTCCTATTTTGCAATGTCTTAATATTTTACTTTTTTCCCCCCGTGCTAGATACTTCTTTTGTACCAAATTTTGTTCTAAGTTATGGTGTTCTATGCAATATTTTTCACCTCATTTCTCTAGTTTTGGGTTCAAAATACTTATTGTCTTGTTGGTAAAACATTTCCATTTTAGGTATCCCATTTCTAAGCTCTTTTTCCGTAGGAAAAAAGTCATAGTGAGATTATAGAGAAAAAAATTCTGCATCCCAAAATGTATTTTTGTGGATAAGATGATTTTAGGCAAGAGGCTCTGAAATCTGGGTGGAGATTGCCTTTGAATAAAGATATTTGCATATACAAGGAAGAGTTCTTTGTCAGGCCTTTTCCCTCACTGCCTTAGTTCCCAGGTGATTCCCTTATTTCCTTTCTTTAGAGAAAGTAGAATTTTGTTTTTGTTGTATACACATATTCATTTAGTTTGTTTGCTTTTGTTCTTTTGTGTCAGGTACTCCTGATGATGATGTGTTGAGTGGTCCACATTCTCTAGTGGCAGTACCCTTGGGTATGGGCATGCACAATGTAGACAATGTGGTATCTGGATTTAAGGCTCATGCATACTAAAAATGTGCTGAATCACTTGAGCTAGCTCCCTAGCCCTGCATGCCTTTGCTTTAGTGACTATATTAGTAAACATCTTAACTTTCTGTTCTTTTCTCCTGCCAAACTATGTCTTAATTAACATTGATTATTTTTGATTTTTGGATTGGGTGGGTATGGGTTGTTGGTGTTTTGAATTTCTATATAGACAACACCTGGTTGTGCTCAGGACTTATTCCTGGCTCTCCTGATCAAGGATTACTTCTGTTAGAGCTCTGGGGGACAATATCTGGTGCCCAAAATACAATCTGTGCTAACTCACTATGAGGCAAGTGACCTACTATCACTTCAACCCCCAGTGAACAATTGTTCTGGTTTTTGTTTTTAAATTTTATGTGTGCACCATAATTTACAGTTTTACAGTACTACCAATGGTAAGATCTCATGCATACCACATTCAACACTGGACCCTGCACCATAGTGCCTCTTTCTCTCTAACGTTGTTGTAAGGTCCCCATCCCTCCATGTCACCTCATCATTTCTATCACATGCTCCATGTCTCACTGCCCCAGGAATCTCTGTTCTGTTGACTAATTCTTAGATTCCATTGCTTATGGGATTTTTTTATATTCCACATATGAGAGCTCATTCCGTATCTGTCTTCTAGCTAACTTCACTCATCATGATCCCTCCAGATCCTTGTATACAGTGGAAAATTGCATTATTTTGTCTTTCTCATAACTGAGTAGTATTCTATTGTTTATATCTACAAAATTTTCTCTATCTAGTCATCTGTTCTTCAGCATTTGGGCTATTTCCAGTTTTTGCCTGTAATGAACATAGGAGCAGTGAATGTCTTTTCTGAGTACTATTTTTGGGCTCCTAGGTAGATTTCCAGAAGTGTGATGGCTAGGTTATGTGGAAACTCAGTTCTTTTTTTCTTCTTCAGAAGTGTCTATATTGTTCTCCAAAAGGGCAAAAAAAAGCAGTCAACATTCCCACTAGCAGTAAATAAGGGTTCAGTGTTCCTGTTCTTCATGTCCATGCCAACATTTTTTAAATTCATTGTTATGTATGCCAATATTACTGGTGTGAGTCAGTTTCTCACTTTTGATTTTTATTTGCAATTCCCTAATTTTCAGTGATGCAGAGTGCTTTTTCATATACCTCATGGCCATCTGTATTACTTCTTTGGGGAAGTTCCTATACATTTCTTCTTCCAATTATTTGATGGAGTTGGTAATTTTTATCTTGTTTTATTTTACTGTTACTGTTTTTGGCATATCGAATATGCCATGGATAGCTTGCCAGGCTCTGCCATGTAAGCGAGATACTCTCAGTAGCTTGTCAGGCTCTCCAAGAGGGATGGAGGAATCAAACCCAGGTCAGCCGCATGCAAGGCAAATGCCCTACCAACTGAAAATGTTACTGGTATCCGCTCGAGCAAATCAATGAAACAGGATGACAGTGCAGTGCAATGCTAAGGTATATTAATCTCTTAGATATCTTAGAAATTAGTCTTTTCTCAGATGGGTAGTGGGAAAATATTTTCTCCAAACTTGTGGATTGTCTTTTTATTTTGGCCACTATTTCTTTTGTGGACTTTTTAATCTGATAATAGTCTCATTTGATTATTTTTGTTTCTATTTGCTTGACCAGTGGCAATGAATTGTTGAAGATACTTCTAGATTCAGTTTCATAAAAAGTTCTGAATGTGTTTTCCTCAATACAATGTATGATTTCAAGTCTGATATTGAGGATTTAAAGAAATAATTCAATATGTATTTATCAATATACCATTAATTGACAATATCCTATTACATTTTAGGGTTATAGTTTCACACCTCAAAAGTAAGTTATTTTTATAAATAAATATCACACTAAAATTTAGTTTTGTATTTGTCTTTATAATATGTAGTGGTAAATGTGAAAAATAATTTTTAAACAGATATATTTGTTAAAGACTTCTTGTACTGAAGAACTACTGAACATTCTAGAAAACTACTTATTACTTTTGTGTGTTCCTAATGATGTAAATATTTGAAGCAATTCCAAAACATTTATTTTCTGTCATCATATCTGCATTGGGCTGGATCGATAGCATAGCAGGTTGGGCGTTCTCCTTTCACACAGACGTCCCGTGTTCGATTCCTCTGCCCCTCTTGGAGAGCCCGGCAAGCTACCGAGAGTATGGAGCCTGCACTGCAGAGCCTGGCAAGGTACCCGTGCGTATTGGATATGCCAAAAACTGTAACAATAAGTCTCTCAATGAGAGACGTTACTGATGCCCACTCGAATAAATCAATGAGCAATGGGATGATAGTGACAGTATTATAATTATAGCAGAAGTATGTGTAATTAGTAAAATTATCTTTACTTTTTCTCTTATCAATCACCTGATGTTTGTTTGATTATTTCCCCATCTTTTGACGAGTCCAGGAAAGTCCCAGATAAGTTCCAAAGATGAAGTCCAAATTATATTAGAGAATTAAAAGCAAAGGAAAAATATGTAAATGTAGATTTTCTGGATCTATTCAAGATGCAATAAGGTACTATCATGTTTTATGTGCATTTCCAAATAATGTAAAATAGTTTTTACATGAATGTAGGAAGAATGTCAGTTTTCTAGAGTTTTAAAGCTTAGGGCTGCTCAAAGAAAGAAATAAATAGAGCTTTTCCTTAACTGTTTACACACCACCTGTGACACAACTTCACTAATATACTATATATTAGAGGAGAAATTTACATTTGAAATTATAGATAGAAACAAATCACTTGTCTTTTGATGGGATTTTGACAATTCTCAATATCATGAATGAATAAAAAATGCCTTTTGGCTTTAAAGATCTGAGGCAGGAAAGAGTGTAGGTGTGAGGAAATGCAACACAATGATAACATTTCATCATTCAAAACATTTGCAATTTAGAAGTTTGTGCAGGCCCAATTTTTAAGCTGAAGTTGGAATACTCCACCTAATTTTCCCTAGGATGCTCTCAGGTATGTGTAAATCATGCAAGTATTTTTTAGTCAAAGATATTTTTCCCTGTATTAATGATTAAGGAGAAAGCTTTTACATTTACTTATGTTTGTTTATATTATACAATATACTGGTAATGAAACAATAACACAAAACCTCTTTTAACAATAATGTAGTTAATTGGGTAACATATAAAAATAGCCAGAACTAAATAGTTCAAATAATAGACAAACTATGTTACAGGCTTTCCTTTATAACTATGAATAAAATAGCATTAATTCTTTAAATTTTGCAAATCATCAAAAGTAGTATTCTGAAAATGAATGCACATGTGTTCTTTAAGACTTTGGTATTTAATTATTAAAATGAATTTTCTTTCCAAAATTAAAAGTCACTACACTCTATTGCTATTATCATAGACATGTACTGCTTACTAATTTTAATGGGAGAATTAGGAATTTTTCTCTGAAAGATATTAAACACACATTTAATTAGAAGTGTTTGGGTTCACTTGAGAAATCAGAACTCTTGTTAGCAAATCTTTCATACAAAGAAAAACTGGTTACAGTAGAATATAAAATCATGTACAAGGCACTTGAGAAAGTATGTGCAAAGATACATGAAATTTAAAAGATGCACATATGCTCTAGATTTCTTCCTTCTAAAATAAACACAAAGGAAATAGACAAAAGTACAGAAATAAATGGAATAATTTTACAAACATTAGTTTTCTCAATCAACAGAAGACAAGAGTAGCGGAGGCAATATCTGTGTACTTCTACCATTTCCTGTCTTCCTTCCTTCCTTCATCCATTCAAAAACATACTTCTTGACCCTCCTTCATCATTACAAATTTCAGGATAAATGCCCTTAAATTCTTCCTCCACTTTTGATTTTGCTTCTGAAAACTCTTTCCGTTTACTGGAGGAAAACTCCATCAAGGTTAGAGCCCTTAGAGCATAATCCAGGTTCAGTTAACCCATATGCTAAAGAATTCAAGCTTAAGTCAGATAAATAAATAATAGAAAAAAAGATTATTAGAACATAATATATACTTTAGAATCAGAGTACAGAAATAACTTAAAGAGAGTGGCAGTGTATCCAAGTAAGGCCATTTATGAAAGAGTGCATACTCTAAAAGAAGTGTCGAAATATACCTAGCATAGTAGCATTGTTTCTCAATGAATTTCTAAGTTATGTAGATGTACTTGGGAGGTGCATTAATAAGAGGCAGAATATGCATAGTATTTCAAAGTAGAGTAGAAACTTTCCAGTGGTGACTTTCAGAAATCAAGATACCACCCAGATTCTAAGCATACTTAGTCACTTCTATGAATGGCCATGCAATTCTACACTGTCCTCCTGTGGGTGTATGTGATTTTTACTATATCACTGTATCACTGTCATCCCATTGCTCATCAATTTGCTAGAGAGGGCACCAGTAATGTCTCCATTGTAAGATTTGTTGTTACTGTTTTGGGCATATCGAATACACCACTGGGAGCTTGCCAGGCTCTGCTGTTCGGGCAGGGACTCTAGGTAGCTTGCCAGATTCTCCGAGACAGGTGGAGGAATCAAACCTAGGCCAGCCGCGTACAAGGCAAACACCCTACCCGCTATGCTATAGCTCCAGCCTGTGATTTTTACTATGCTAATTTACTTAAATTATAGTATAATAAAACCAGAAGTCATACATTACTCACTTAGTCTTCCAATTGAATTTTCTTAGCTCCAAATTGATCTTAGACACCTCAACAGTTCTGAGACTCATTTTTCTCATTTGTTGAGGTGTTCAGCATCTGTAACACTTTATTATGTATTCCAGTACTGTACATGTCTATAAATGATCGTGTGAAAGAGACAGAATCAAAGATGGAAACTGATAAAATAAGGTAGTGGATGTGATATAGATATGTTAAAGGGCAGTGTATAATTGTGACTAGCCCTTGTGTAAGTACAAAAATATTTGTAAGTACAAAGAATTCCCTAGGGAATAACAAATGTCATAGTTGTTAAGCTACATTGTGTGCACATAGTACATTGTGTGCACATAGAACTAGGTAAAGTTTTCTAATTCTTTCCCCATCAAGGTCAGCTGTACACTACACTTACACAAGCCATTCTCCTCTTTCAATATAGTCTCCACTGTTCTTATTCCTCTTTCTCTAATTCCTCTTTTCTCTTGACTTTACAGTCCTCTCAATTCTTCATCAGAGTTCCAAACACCTATAACTTAGATAACTGCTTCTACTATTTTTCCACAGGTAAAGTGATGGGTCAAGAAAGAGCTTTACTGTTAACAAGTTGGAAAAATAATGGTCTCCTGTCATCAACTTAACTATCCATCCCCCTCAGTCAATGGTTTTTATCTAATAGCACCAGGAAGCACATTGTCAGAATGGGTGGGTTATAGGTTGGTGGAAGCCTAAGTGATCAATAAATTTTCTTGCACTAGCTCCCTGAAGCACACTCTGTTAGGTACATAACTGATTAACAATTTAACCTGTCCTTACCAGAGACTTTTGCTGAAAGAACAAGAATGGGTAAACATTCCTATTCAGAAAAGCAAGTTGACTTTTCATTTTAATGTAATTTACCTCAGAAATTAGACCTCCTTCTCACATGGCACATAAAGATTAGTTCAAAATGGACTAAAGATCACTGCATGCATAGGCAAAACTCTCCAATATCTTGAGTTCAAATCAGTTTTCAGTGATATGAACCCATTGGGAAAAAAATAATTTTACTTATTTATTTGCTTGTTCATCCACTCATTCATCTTATTGAATCACCATGAGATACATAGTTAAAAAGTTGTTCATCATGGATATTCAGTCATATAATGTTCCACCGCCCATCCTTTCCTCAGTGTAGAGAAATAAATAAAGTTAAGAGAACAAAATAGACAAAATTACAAGAGGTTCCAGAGATGTGTCTCAGTGGTAGAACACGTTCTTTGTATGCATGTGGCTACAAGTCCTTCCACTGCACCATCATTAAGTGCAGTCCATATCTACTGGAAAAGAGTGTGCAACCCCTGGCACACAACAACCAGCTATGTGACTCTTGAGCACCACAATAAGGACAAAGACAAATTGAAGGGAAGGGAAGTGGAAGGAAATCACATATTTATATATATATAAACACATATGTATGTATTCAAATATATTCATATAGCCAATGCATAGTATAAAGAAATACTAAAATGTTTAGACCTTTTTGCAAAGTCTGGATCTATTGAACACACTAAATGGGATCCTTGATTTGATGATCAAACCTATCCCTTTTAAAAGAGAGAGACAAAGTAATTTTCAATAAAAATACATTTATTGAGTACCAGAAAGTAACAAATTCTAGGGGTTCAATAGTTATGCTTGCAATCTGATTTCAAAGAGCTGGCTAGAAATGTCCTCTATAGAATATAAGAAATGAATTGAGAATGCAAATGACAGTTTACTCTGTTGTAACTATAGCAGCCTTGGGGAGGATGCAAACTCTTTGCACTCCAATGATTCTTTATGTGGTTAAGAAGCAAAAAAAATCTTTGACTATGGATTATTCTTGCTCTAAAGTTGTTCCCAATACATAAAATAAGTGTTACTTCACTAATCATAATTTATTGGCCTATGTCCATAAATATCTAGGCTCTATCAATTATATTTCCCAAACCAATGAGTTAGAAAATTATGACATGAAATCTTGAATATAAACAAAAGGTGGGACACCACTAGATTTTTAGAAATTTGCTGCAATCTATCATGGTTTTATATCAATGTAAATGGCAATTTTTGTCACAACATGAATATAATGTTAATTATTTTATGATATCCTACCTAAATTTATTTCTACCATGTCAGTGAATTTTAAATCTAGTTTGAGAGACAAAAGAAATGGCTTTTGGTAACACATGACACAATGACCATCATGTTTGCTGACTAAATCAAATCACTTCAAGCAGTAAGGTCAGGAGGCCCTGACTGAGTTGGAGTCAGAAACCCTTAAGTTAAAAATTCATACAGTCAAATCAAATTCCTAATCCTTTGTTTGACCCTGAAAAGTTAAATAAATAAGGTCAGAGAGAATTAAAGAAAACATAGTAGTGTCAAGCCATGCTGTCATTTTTAATATGTCTTACACAGAAGCTGAGTCATTAGGTTCTGAATTTTATTCTCTTATAATTTATTTTAGAATCTACATAATTAATATTCATAAGTATCCTTTCCTGTCCTTTGTTTCTAAAATTAATACAATTCTAAAACAGGAACTCTTATGTTTGGTTAAGTGCTTAAATCTATATTATTTTAACCTATGCAAGATCAAGTGAAAAACTAAGGGCAATTATCTAAATAAATCAACCAAATACAAATTTTTGAAGCATTTGAATGTAATGAATAATGAAAAATAAGTTTTAGATGCTGGTTTTACAGACGATACTTTAAGTTTTATATTTTTGAGATCTAAAACTAAATATACTGCTTATATTTATGTAGCACAGAAGTAGGAAAAAATTAAGTCACCCCAAAGATGTGCACATATCCATCTCTGGAAACTGAACAGGTTCTGTTTCATGGTAAGGTTGCAGTTGGGATTAAGTTTACTAATAAAACAACCTTCAAATAATGAGAGTTTCCTGGCTAATAGATAAGGGGATGTTCCTAGCCTACTGTAATCATAAGAGGATAGCATAAGAGTCAATATCAGAATGATGCAGCATGAGAAACACTCCAGTAGCTACTGCACTCTTGCTGACTCTGAAGGTGAAAGAACACTTGAGTCAAGGCATTGGGCTTCCTTTCAATGCTGAAAAGTCAAGGAAACAGATAGCTAAAGTCTTCCAAAGAACATCACTGCTATCACCTTTTAAAAAAAATTTAGTGAAACAAGATTGTTTTTATTGAGTGAAATTTGCTTAGAATGATGTGACAGGTGAGAAAGAGAGGAACTGTATTGTCAAGAGAGAACATGGGCTTCTCCAGAATGAAAAATAATAAGTCCGAAAAAGTACATGAACAGCCAAGCAAGACACATGTACAAGGGGGAACATGGATTTGAAGAACAAGTTGCATCCATCATGTTGATTTTAGGCCAGTGATACTTTTCTTCATACTTCTAACATCCAGAACTCATTTTTTTTTGTCGTTTTAAGTAACTGGTCTATGGAAATTTGTTATGCTAGAGTGAAAATCTGTTACAAATAAATTTCATTAGTAGATTACTAGTAGTTTCTGTATGGCCCGTCGATAGCCAACTCCTAATATTTAACACAGGTCCTAGCATATTGCTGCAGTAATTACAATTGACTATACTAGATCCTACTTCTAAAACAGACAAAAGAAGCAGAGAAATATAACATAATTAAGTTTACACTTTGTAATCTTTGATACAAGTCACTGTGTCATTTGGGTTTTGCTTTGTTTTATGAGATTAAAAGAATAAAAAGAAGTCAAAGCTTAATTTTCAATCTGTATGTTTTATAGTGTGTATATTTTACCTATAAAATGAATTCAAATAAGGAGGGAGGATGGGAGTTAGGGGTAAAGTTTGGACCTTTGGTGGAGGGATGCTGACACTGGTTGTGGTTTGGTGTTGGAAAAATGTAATCCCATAACTCTACTGTTAACTAAACTGTAAATCACAGTACCTAAATTAAAAAATTATTTTGAATTACCAAGGGATCGATGAGACAGCATAGAGGTTAAGAATCTTGCTTTGCATGTGGCTGATCCCAGTTTAATCCCCCACACCATGTATGGGCCCCCGAGAAACACCAGGAGAGATCCCTAATCAGAAAGTCAGGAATAAGTCCTGAAATTTGTAGATGTGACCCCACTCTCCTCAAAAATGACCTCAACAAATACTGAATTCTAATTCAGAACATGGAGGCTTACATGTTTTATGTTTAAAAGTATGGATATCTTAGTTTGAATGCATCTGGAATAAAATGAATGATAGAAGAGAGAGATCTGATATGATTCCCCAAGTACCAAACTGTAGTGATTCTGGACCACAACAGTTTTTAATTAAAAGAAGTACATTGAGAGAGATTTGAATGTTTATTATCTAAAAAGAACCACAACTCCTTGAATAAATTTCTACATATATTGCTTTTCAGCTCTCTATTGCCATTATACTTATCAAGTGTTTAACATGATGTGGATGCATGATGCATGATAGTCAACTTCTCAATCTTCTCTCTCTCTCTCTCTTTCTCTCTCTCTCTCTCTGGGAGTGAGCACATACTCAGTAGTTTTAGGGGATATATTAGATAGTTCTGGCTCAATGTTTGGGGGTTGCTCCCTTCAGTGCTCAGGGGACTACTCAGTGTCAGGGATCAAATCCAGTGCTCCTCTCTGTAAAGCATGTGCTACAGCCCTTTAAGCTTTGTACCCAACCCTCACATAATTCTAACAATTGTTAAAGTGTCATAATTGTTCCCAATTTGCATACAAGAAATTATAGTTTAAGAGAGATTAAATTACCTACTCACGTCATACAATTTGGAGCGAGGACAGACTGGAATTCAAGATAGTCTGATTCAAGAGTCCAAAGCTTATTTCCCTAGAAATTCCTTCTTATTTTCAGAAATGAGTTGCCTCATTAGTGTTTTGACAGAAATATGTTGAAATGCCTGCTAAGAAGGCCTTCAACATTAAAAGTGGATAAATTTGCAAAGGCGTTGTTGTAGAACTGATGAAAAATTGCACTTATAAAAATGCCATCTAATTAATAAATAATAAAGAATAGATTCATAATATCAATTCACCAAGTTATATAAAAATAATAAACTAACACTAAGAGTTTGGGGGCTTTACAGTAATTAGTAAATTATTCTAATATCTACTTTTCTTTAAAAATGATTTCAAGGTAAAAATTTCTGTTAATTTTTATCAACAGGTAGAGAATGGCATACAGCCCAAGTTGGGAGAGAATGGCAACTCTGATGTAAGATAACATTGCTTTCTCCTTTCCCCCTTGCTACAAGGAGCTTAGGTTTATTGGGTTACACCCATCACAGTACTTCTGAGTCACTCCCCATTCCTTTGTTTATCTGTAACCACTTCTCTACACTCTCTTCCCCAACCAGTTAATCAGCTTTCCCCCCTAATCAGATGTTAATTTGTAAGGTCAGATCTTTCTTTCTAGGACACTGAGCTTGTATTGTAAGTTAATATTACCTTTCTCCTCTCCTGTCTTTTGAATAGTTTACTTTAAAGCAATGTCCTTTTTGTATAGACACAAGAAGATGGTTTAATATCATGTTTTTGTAACTTGGGATTTAATTGACTTTGGATATTATTCATTCCTGGACATCTGCTTTCTCAACTTAAGCCTCAGTTGCCCTTAGTTCTTAGCACCCCAAAAGCAGGGTCCCAAAAACAATGACGAGACTAGGACCCTGCTAGGGATAGGAAAGACTATTCTGGCCTGAGCACTGTAGTCTGAGATCGAGATGGCCTCAGGAGAGCAATTCTATAAGCTTAATATATCTTGTACTGTGTCCATACAAAATGATTAATATTATGAATGCTTATATGTTAGTTGGACAAGGAGAGGAGAAACACCCATGGGTTTCCACTCTTTGGTGGGTCATCCTACTGAAAAAGAATTTGTCCTAGAAGCAGCATCCCCTGAGGGAAAGAACTTTACCCCTATTGATTGTGACCACACCTATGTGTAAGCCCCAACCCCTCATGCTTGGGGATTTACGATTTGCTGTAAGAGTGGGATAGGGGTGCCAGATCCGGGGGATAATAACAATAAAATAGTTCATGAACTAATTTTCTTTTTATTTTTGATATCTGATTTTCTGTCATGTTAGAAAATAAATAGAAACACTTACTTGACCTCCTATAATCAGAAAGTTGTGACATATTTGTATATTTAATGGTTATGTATAAAAATATAATTTATACCCAATTCCCAAACAGTAACTATTTTAAGAAAACATAAATTTTAGTGTCTTTTATTTCAAACTTCAGCTTGCGTTTTTATGGATAATCTCTTGGCTATTCTCCAGATTTTCTCAAAATACTGATGATAATATGAAAACAAGGAAAATGTGAATGAAGTGATAGTTAAATGTCTATTTCTGCCTCCTCAACCCACTCACTAAAACCTACACTTCAATAAATGACATGAAACTATCTAGCATCTACATTGCATGCAATGCTCCAATCATAATCAGATAGAGATTGTCAGCTTTCCTTTGAAGGAAAATAAAGTATATGACCTTAGAAATTGGTTTAGACAGCTTCTTTTTATTAGACTCAATGATTTATTATTTTGTAATAAGACAAGTTTCTTCCTTCCATCTCAGTTGATGACTTTGCTTCACACTTTGTTGAGTAAATTGGTAGGAAAAATATGAAAAGAATGCCTTCAAAGTCCCTCCAATAAATCTGCCACCTTATCTGTATCTCTTTATGTACTGTGATCTTATGATAAAGTGTCCCTATTGTCTTCTAAAGTCATTCTCTTTCTGAGTGGTCAGACATCCTCCATCCTTTTTTCCCTATTTCCACTTTTCGAGAACACTGGTCTTCAGTTCAACTGCTTGTCACTCGGGACCATCAATTTTCCTCTCCTGTATAATTGTATTACTCCTCCCATAATTTTAAAAGGCAAAACCAAGAAAAACTTTTTTTTGCCAAATCTGTGGTCAGTTATCATCTCATTTTGCTGATTTGAAAGTGCTGAAGAAATTTCTCATAATTTCTCATATCATAATAAGTGTGCATACCAGATCAGTTTTTTCAGATTTAAGTCATTCTTTCAACTTGCACCAACACTTTGTGGTTTAAAACATTTAGTGACCTATCTTTTGTTACTTGGCATATTCATGGTGTTTAGCAGAGTTGATTATTATCTGTGAATCTCCATTTCTTTGTTTGCTTTTGTTTCTTTTCTGGATCACATCCAGAGGTACTCTGAGCTTACTCCTGGCTCAGGGCATTCAGGGCAGTACTCACGGGACCATGTCAAGTGCTAGGGATTAAAACCCCATTAGACACACAGTTGGCAAATGACTAATGTCTTTTCCACTGTACTACTGTACTATTACTCTGGACCAAAAGTCTCTCTCCCTCTCTTTCTCTCCATATATATTTATGTGTATATCAATATTATTATAAATAAATAATATATCTACATGTAATATAGATAAATGTATATAATATATAATATTTCTCACCTATATGTATATTGCTGTTGTTGTTTGTTTATTTTTTGGTGGGCACCATACTCTAAAATGCTCACGATGTTTACTCATGGCTTTCCACTGAGGCTACTTTTGACAGGATTATGGGCACCTTCCGAAAGTAGTCTTTAGAAGAGACTTTAATAGAAAATAATGTCTCTTTGAATTTTATTTTGGAATTTAGAAGGAAATAGAACCTCTAAATAAATTTAGAAGAGAGTAGAGTAGAGATACTTCATTCTTTGTTGTAAGATCACAGTATATAAAGAGATACAGATAAGTTGGCAGACTTATTGGAAGGACTCTGAAGACATTCTTATTGTATTTAGTACTGAATATCAAATCTGGTTTCAGGATCCTGCAAGGCAAACACTCTACCAGATGTACATCTCTCTGGTCTTTGGACCTCTAATTCTGTGTTAGAGTCTGTATTGTGCGTATATTGTAAGTATTGTATGTATATATTGTAATATTATAACATTAATTGTAATACATAATATTGTATGTATTCAATTATATTCTGTTACAGAAGTTACCCCTTTAAAGTTTTATTTTCTGGCCTTTCCGGCCCCGCGCGAGATCGACCCCGGAGGCAACTGAACCACTTTGGACACGAGCGGCGCCCCCAAAATGCCTCCAAACTGTGTGCTCGGAGCTTCTGGCCCAGGAGCTGCCGGCGGGGTATGGTCTTTTCTCTCTCAACTCTTTCTTTTTGAACGCAGCGAGGCAATAGCCAGTTTTTAGACTCTACAGGAAGCCCGGGAAAGCCGATGGGCGGGACTTCCGGATCCGCCCTGTGCCAGCCGACATTTAAGCACAGAGCCATGTGGGGATGCTCCTTTCCGGCCCCGTGAGAGATCAACCCCAGAGGCAACTGAACCACTTTGGACACGAGCGGCGCCCCCAAAATGCCTCCAAACTGTGTGCTCGGAGCTTCTGGCCCAGGCGCTGCCAGCAAGTGATGCAATTACCAAAAGAATTTTCCCTGGACTTCATATAGAAATCCAAAACCTAATATCTATCGCAGCCGCGCGACCTAATATCTCGATTGTCAGCAACGTGTAAATGTTCCTTTTTGCCAGGGCTTACCATGGGGGGAAACTCCAAACAATAGTACTGAATTTTATGTTGAAGGGTAAAAGATTGTAGAGATAGAATTTTAGGCAGAATTTTCCCTGGACTTTATATAGAAACACAAAACCGCGCGGCGGCGGCGGCGGCGGCGGCGGCGGCAGCCTAATGTCATCTAATCATCAGCAATATGAAATGGTTCCTTTGTAATGGGTTGGACTTTGGGGGGACCATAATAGGGTTAAAGTTTGTAGCGATGTGTAATTTCTGGCTGTACTTTCCCTGGACTTTATACAGAAATTCAAAGCAGCAAGGCCGCTGCCATGGCCGCGCAACCTATTGTCATTTAATCATCACCAATATGAAATGGTTCCTTTTTAACGGGTTGGACTTTTGTGGGAAATCCTAACAAGAATAGTAAATCTTGTGCTGAAATATTGAAGGCTACCAAAGTGGTAGCCATCTCTATAGACTGAACTAAGCCATATCCCCACTCTGGCTGAGAAGAAATATCCTTCTTTCTCGGGAAGAAACGCGGCGTGGCGTTAACCATAGTATGACGTCCATTAAGCTGACACGGACCTGGTGGCGTGGGAATGGGATACAAGGGAATAAATTATTATGTACTTGGAACAGCGGGGCGCTGGTGGAATCTCGAGCCGGGGCCCATACCAGCATATTCCTTTTGGTTCCAGAAACTGCTTGCAGACATTCTACCAGACTATCAACTAAGCCAGAGCCCCACGCCGGCTGATGACGGGAAATAACCATCTTTTTTGGTTTGTTTTCCCTTTGTCAGGCAGCATGGTGATTACTAAACAGGCGTGAACTCGGTGGTGCGGGACGAGGGGGGAAAAAAATAGAAAAGTTATGTAACAAACAGCGGGACTTAATATCTCTACATTCTCAGCAATGGAGAGCCATCAAATGCTTCCTTGACAGTGGTACTGTCTTTTCTTTTTTGGGGGGAAACCCTAGCAACAATAGTGAGTTATGTGTTGAAACATGGAATGTAACCAAGATAAAGCGTAAATGAAGTGAAACTTATCACTTACAAGGGCGGGGACTGGGGGGGTGGGAGGGGGCGGGAGGTATAATGGGGTGATTGGTGATGGAATATGGGCACGGGTGAACAGAAGGGTGTTTTAGTATTGTATAACTGACATAATCCTGAGAACTATGTAACCCTCCACATGGTGATTCAATAAAATTTAAATTAAAAAAAAAATTTATTTTCTGACTTTCAGCCTCTAATTTAAATATAAGTTTAAATTCAGGACCCACTGTCTTTTTATCTATAGATGCTTTTGGAATATTTATTATATACATATTGTTCCATCTATTCCTACCCAATGTTATATAACTGGTTCTAATATTTTCCCTGAGATTCAAACTTCTATATACAAATATTGATAACATAATTGTGTTCACTATTCGTTTTGCTTATATTCTACAGAATTTGATGTAAAGAGATCTTACTAAAGCTGTTCATCTACCAGTATTTCAGAATAAAAATGAAAATATAGACCTGAGACCTTGTAAGTAGGATCCTAAGTGGGTGAATTGCATATAGCAACAATAACTTCTTAAAGTTGTTCTCTGCAGCTCACACAAACTTGTTTGCCTTCATGTGTGTGTGTGTGTGTGTGTGTGTGTGTGTGTGTGTGTGTATATAGCTGTACACATATTTGTATATACTTATATGCATACATATACATATGTTATATATTCATATATGCATGTATGTTCATTTTCTTATAAGTTCTTGTAAGTTCAGTTTCTACTAATGAATTAATAGAATTAATTCTATTAATTCAATTAATTCAATTTTATTTACTCTATCAAAAGGCCAAGAAGGCAATGATTTTGGAACTAAATGACATCAAATAAAAGAAATAATATTTGATTATAATGATAATTATCCTTCCTTCCTTTTTTTTAATTCTTAACTGTTGTATTTAAATCTATTAACTGCTGTATTTAAATCTAGTCTATGTTTTGTTTCATTCTCTTCCATTTCCTTTCTTCTTGTTGTTGACTATGGTGGTCACACAGTTCTAGTTGTGGGGTTCATTACATCCCTCTATATCTGGCTACAGTGTGCTGGGAAACCACTTATAATTCCAGAAATCAAAGAGAGCAGAGCTCCTAGAATTGTTTGTGATGTATGTGGCAGTAACTGGGACTGAACTCACAGACTTAGGCATGCAAGAGAGGTGCTCTATATGCACAGTTCCTTAAATTTATGTTATGGTTTAGTCATTTTGTAAGTGGAGTATTTAAGTCTAGACATAAAATAATAAACTTCAGTATGTTTATATTCATATTCTAAAATTATGTTATATAGAGAGCATTATTAAACTGATTATGAGCAACTCTTAAAATGGATCTCTACTTTAGTAAATAAGAGTCCAAATATAAACTTAAAGGGCATGATTCTTGTTTACTTTTTTTTTTTTTTTTTACTCTGGGGGCATACCTGGAGATGCTCAGATGCTTCTGGCTCTGTGCTTAGATGAGAATCAAACCCAGGTCAAGGTCATTCAAAGCAAACACCCTACCCACTCCTCTCTCTCTCTAGCCCCGAGGGTATGATTTTTGAAAATCATTCGTTTCTAGGACTATAGTAACAGAAGTGGTCTAAATGGGAAAAAAAATGAAGTTCAACTTTATTTTATAATTATTAGGGAGGATTGTTCAAGAGAAATATAAGGAAATACAGATGTGTACTTTTAAATTTTCTTATAGCCACAGGTAGAAAGTAAAAGAGAAACAGAAAAATATTACAATGGGTAAGGTACTAGCATTGAATGCAGCTGACCCAGTTTCAGTCCATGGCATTCCTGAGCACAGCTGGGTATACCCTCCACAAAAGGAAGGAAGGAAGGAAGGAAGGAAGGAAGGAAGGAAGGAAGGAAGGAAGGAAGGAAGGAAGGAAGGAAGGAAGGAAGGAAGGAAGGAAGGAAGGAAGGAAGGAAGGAAGGAAGGAAGGAAGGAAGAAGGGAGGGAAAGGAGAGTACAGAATCTATTAAGAAGTTTTTTAGTCCGACATATCAAAATATTTAAAATCCAACAAGTAATTAACATAAAATTATTATCATAATGTTTTATTTTTCCAAGTATTCTAAATTCAATGAATACTGTACCCTTATAGCACATCTCAATTGAGACTACTCAAATACACAACAGTCATGCTGACTAGTAGCTGCTATAGCTACTCTTTTAACTAGAGTAGTAGTAGACTATATCTGTAAGTGAATCCCAATTTAAGATGCAAATATAGTTAAGAGGACAGTGGTAAAATCCAAATCACCATTTTGTGGGAAAAAATGGGAAGCTTAAACAATATAAACAGAGGAGAGACACATTTATTCCCCCTGAATTCTACTTAGTAATTCCATAATGAAGTATTTTAAATATTTCTATTCAAATAACCATGCTTTTGTATTTTACCACCTGCTGCAACAACTTCAAAATGCTGCAAGTAAAAAGCTGCTAAAAATTACAAATTGCCACCTAAGCTTCCCTGCCTACATAATGATAATTAGTCCTATTTTTGAAGGACCACAAATTATTGCCAAACAATTAGATACATCCCTATGAAACTTCTCTCATCCTTTTAAAATACATTTTGTGGGAAAGGAAAAGGAGAAAAAGGAAGTTTGAAAGGCTTCACTTGTTTTTTACAAAATTCATAAATATTTTTATTACTTGTGATATTTTACATGCTTACTGTAATACAAGATAAATAAGATGCTATACTTGCCTGGAAAAACTCAGAATCAAACAAATAACATTGTGCCTATCTATTAGAGCAAAATTTTATGAAAAACTACTTTAAAAAATATGAAACTACAAAAACCTAGACATATCTAATATACACAAGTTACTAAAGTTGTAAATTAGTATAAACCTTTAAAGTTATCATAAGTTATTTCAAACTTACCCCTTACCTTCAAAAGTTTGCTACTGACCTATTTGTGATAGAAACACAATATAAACTCTATCCTCTAATAAAAGTTTTTTTATATAGTTATATGAAAATTTTTATTTTTTTAAGTCTCAGTCATATAATGATTGAACTCCCATCCCTTCACCAGTGCACATGTTCCACCACCAAGAACCCCAAATACCCTACTCCCACCCAGCCCTCACCTAAGTAGGTAATGATCTTCACTTTTTTCTTTCTATACTTTGAATACATTCAATATTTCAATAGAGAACTCACTATTATTGTTTGGAATTTTCCCACAACAATCAGGCCTGCTGAAAAGGCATCATTTAACAATTTCTTTTCATTGCTGAGAATGAAGACTCTATGAACTCTTCATTTTGGTTTTGGATTTCTGATATTTTAGCTCAGTTCACACTAGATGCATTTCTGTAAGAAGCCGCTCTGGGTGCCAAAATGGATTAGAAGACCTCTGGGATCATAGTCTTTAGGAGCAGAGGGTCCGTTTCATGTTTGGCAGCTTCGGATCTTATCTGGGCCAATGGCATGCTGGTAACGCCCACTTCCCATGATCACCTATGAGCCCCCAAACTGCAAAATTCATACCTCTGGGTTGGGAGTCTTAGAAGGTGGCTCTCGCCACGTGGATGTTGCTGCCACCGCCATTTTCAGCGCAGAAAAACAGGGTGGAAAGAAAAAAATCCATCCTTGGATGGCACAGAGTTGTGGCACAGCTCACAGTCTAGATGCATTTCTGTAAAAAGCAGCTCTGTGTGCCAAGACTTCCAACCCAGAGGTATGAATTTTGCAGTTTTGCGGCTCATAGGTGATCATGGGAATCGGGCATTACGGGCACGCCCTCGGCCCAGATAAGATCCAGAGCTGCCGAACGCAAAACTGACCCTCTGCTCCTAAAGACTATAATCCCAGAGGTCTTTTATCCTCTAATAAAAGTTTTAAGTATACAATAGAGTACTGTTAATTTCAGTCAATATTTTACAATTTCTAAGATTTGTTTATTTTGAAAAATAAAATTCTGTACCATTTAGTAATTTCCTTTTCCTACCTCCTTCCAAACTCTGACAACCAGCATTCTGATCTATGATACTTTGAGCATGCCTCTTTCAATAATACTTTATAGAATTTGTTTTTCTATGTTTTGATTATTTTACTAGTATAATATTATTTTGGTTTATCTATGTTGTCATAAATGATGAAATTTCCTTGGTTTTTAAAACTACTGTGTTTCACTATATCACTATATCACTGTCATCCCATTGCTCATCGATTTGCTTAAGTGGGCACCAGTAACATCTCCACTGTGAGACTTGCTAGTGTTTTTGGCATAACGAATATGCCATGGGTAGCTTGCCAGGCTCTGCCTTGCGGGCGAGAGACTCTCAGTAGCTTGCTAGGCTCTCCAGGAGGGATGGAGGAATCAAACCTATATCGACCGCATGCAAATCAAATGCCCTACCCACTGTATTATTGCTCCAACCTGACCCGAAAACAAAATAAAATAAAATATATATCCAATAAATTTTTATATATAATGGTATCGATCATGCTTCACCTTCAAGTGCCTTGAAGATCCTTCTACATTAGTGATGAGAAATCAAATTTGCCACTTCATACACACTAAAATTTCTCTCTGGCATATGGAATATCTTAACAAGAATCCATGATTTTCCAATAACAGTAGGCAAAGTAAATGCCATTCAGTTCCCTAATAGAAGCTACCCTTAGGATAGAAGATTTAAAGAGGACATCACCCTAATGGTGTATTCCATTCAGTACTTATAAATGATCCCCACTCAGGATTTATATAGGAGGAAAGCAGAGATTTAAATCTGCTTAATAATCAGATCCTGTTTACAAGTGCTAAGCCTGGAAACCACCCATAACACAACTCAAATTCCCTCAAGCTTTGTCTTTAGCTTGAGATACTTAAGGTGGCTTGCAAATACTTGGAGGCAGCACTAAAACTCAGTCTTCCTGAGTCTCTCCCTTGTATCCAGGGAGAGTCCGTATAGTATGTCTAATTAAACTTGTCTATTTATCTCCTTTGGACCAACTGCTTTCCCTCTAATCCATATTTCTTGTGCAAATTAAACAGAAAACTGAAGTTGTGGAACGTCTACAGGAAACAGTGCTGACTCAAAGAAATCCATGTGAATTTCCACTAGATAAAAATCTTCACTAGATACACTTTGATACTTACAATTTCAAATAAATTCTTGGTTGTAGTCTATTGTTCCTGGCACACAGCTCCTAAAATCCTTGTAATCCCCTACATATAAGCCATAGGTTACTGACTGTTCTATTTAGTTGTGCTTCCCCTTTCTGAAAATATTGGTCCAGGAAACAATGGCAGAATGGGAATATTCTGACGTTCATAATGTTGAATATTAACTCTAAGTGTTTTAGACTTTATCAGTGAATTGCCCCCTTTCCACCCCCCAGAGAAGCTTATCATGTCCTTGGTAGCATCCCTAATTTAAAGTTTAGCTTTAGTCTTTCCTTTGTATTTTACCTCTCATTGTCACAATTCCCCAAGTCAGTCTTGGTTACTTACAAGTCAATATTTTCTGGTAATTCTGAACTTTGTATTTATACTGCTTTGTATTTGAAATTCTGTGTACTTGTACAGCTTTTCTATTTCTCCTTTTAATATTTTACTATAGAGCAATGTTCTTTGGTTAAACATAGAAAAACCATTAATGCCATGCTCCTAATTCTTGAGAGCAGATTGACTCTGAAATATATCTACCGGTCATCTGTCCATTACTTGATTCAAGCTTCAGTTGCTGTAGTTCCTAACATCCCAAAAGGGAGGTCCCTCTGTAGGACTGGGATGGACCCGGGGCGAGTGGCAAAGCCACCTTGGCATTGAAATGGGACAGTCTAGAAAGCGTAATTGCATGGTCTTGATGCAAGCTGTTACAATTTGAGACAGGACCCCCATAGGGAAGGACAATCTGAACTGGCCTGAGGACTTAATCTGGGATTTACAGTAAAAGCCTGGCTTGCTCAGAACCCAGAGAACTAAGAGTTGGGATCTTTGTCTCTTACTGTGTTTATCCAAACAACTGCAAGTATTAATAACTTATACAACTAGAGGGAAAGATAAAAGCAATGTAGATGTCCCTGGGGGACAGAGCATCTCCTTGAGTTAATCTTCCCAAGAGAATATCTTCTGCCAAATGTTTGCATATGTAAATTTCCATATGTAAATGATCAATCACACCTATGTCCTTCCCTCAACACTCCGCTCCTCAGATGTTCTGTAAGTATGCTAGCAGTTCTGCATTAAACAGGCCATTTTCACCATCAGGCTATATACATTGCATTATTATATATTGGTATAGTATAATGACATAACATTATGTAACAGAATTACATTCAGCCTTATACATGTGAGATAGCTATCTATATCTATTTATTAGCTATTATCTTTATTTTTCCTATTTATCATTATCTGTCTATAGTATCCTCTTCATAATTTAATAGTTAAAAAGCATTTAGGTTTCTTCTATGTCTTAAATACTGGTGATGGTGGTAAATGAACATACAGTTCAGATAACTAGTGAGATAATGATTGCAATTCATTTTTATTTATTCTAAATGGATTGCTAAGTAATGTGGCAATTCTACTTTTAATATTATAAGGGACCTCTATGCTGGTTTCAATAAATGTTCAGATCTAATTACATTTCCACAAACATTATGCAACAGATTTGATTTTTTAAATCACAGATACTTGTTATCTTTCATTTGTTTTAAAAATAAACATGCTAGCAGTTCTGAAGTGATAGGTCATTGTGGTTTTGATTTTTATTTCCCTGATGAATAGTAATATTGACCATATTTTTATAAAGCTTTTACTCTTTCTGTGCTTCTTTTCATTCAATGTTTATTTAAGAATTTTCAACATTTTAAATTGGTTTATTTTATAGCTCTTGATTGATTGCTATTGAATTGAAGCATTCGATGAGTATTTTTCTTATTATCCCATTATAATAAATGTGGATTGCAAATGTTTTATTCCATTCTGTAGTGGCCTAATCATTTTGTTGGTTTACTTTGCCATTCAAAATCTGTATACTTTAATCTTACTTGTCTAGTTTTGCTTTTGTTGTCAGTGCTTCTGCTGTTGCATCTAAAAAATCATTGATAAGGCTAAAATTAAGCATTTGTGATTTTTTTAAATTTTCTCTATGGTTTTTATGCTTTAAGGTTTTGAAGCCCTTAAAACATTTTCAATTGACTTTGTTTATGGTATAAAATGAATCTAATTTTCTTTTGTTTTGTATGGGGGGGGCAACACCCAGTAGCACCCACTTTACTCCTGGATCTGTGCTCAGGGTTTATTCCTGGCAGTACTTAAGGAACCATACAGAGTTCCAGAGATTACACTCAGGTTGGTTGCTGGCAAGGTAAGCATTTTACTCACTGTTCTATCTCTTGGTCTCAATTTCTTTTTTTTTTTTCTTTTTCTTTCTTTTTTTTTTTTTGCATGTGGCTATCCAGTGTTTTCAGAATCAATTCTTGAATAGCTATCTTCCACAGAGTGCATGATATAGTTTTTCACTTTTAAAACATCTTTAAAATTAAATAAGTCAGTAAAAAGTTTGGGGAGTCAGAAGAATTGAATGGAGCAAGAGAGCTTTCTAAATAAAAAGGTTTGGTAACGTGATTTACAGCCACCTGTCCATCTATTATGTTCCTCTCCTTAATCTTTTTCCACTTTTCAATCAATTAGCTGAAACTATGACTTTAAGACATCTTGTAAAACAAATAATAATAAATTATTATTGTATAAATTTACATTTAAAAAGAATTTCATTATCTTCCTTCAGTTCATTCTTGGCTTTCAGAAGTAGTGACCAGGCTTCATTCATGAGGATATTGATGAGAATTTAGCACAGAACACACTTACATTACCTGCATTTAACAAATAAATTATTGGTAGCTTTCTTAATAAAATAATGAATTATCATTTTCATTTCTCATAACTTATGTTGAAATCAATGTTATCATTAACATTATTATCAATGAAATAAAATCATGTAATATTGAACTCCATGTCTCTGCTAGATTACAGACTACCAAACTGAATATGCTACTTCTTCCCCTGCCTAATAATATAGAGAATGAACCAATACTCAAAAATTATGAATCAAGTATCTTTATACATATCAATATCTATGTAAACCCACACACTAAAATAACCCTCATTATATTAGACTTACTTTCATAATGAGCAGCATAAGAATAAGAGAACAATTATATTAATACTACATGAGAAAAGCAAAAGGTACATATGACGGTAGGGTTAGAAGTAATGCTACTTAAGTTTCTTTATTAACTGTGAAATACATATAGTGAAGTATATATACAAAGTTGATGGCATGAAACACAAGGGTATTATATTGATCTATATCAAACACACACAAATTCTCATTAATTATCGATTTCTAGAGTGGGCTCAGTAACCTCTCCATTCGTCCTTTCCCTGAGATCTTAGAAGTCTCTCTTAACTCAGCCCTCCCAAGGATGTCACACTGGAGGCTCTTTCAGGGTCAGGGGAATGAGATCCAGCTTGTTACTGGCTCTAGCATATGAATACACCATGGGAAGCTTGCAAGGCTGTCCCATGTGGGCAGGAAACTCTCAGAAACTTGCCAGTTCCTCTCAGAGGGAGAAGTAGGCTACAAGATATCACGCAGCCGCTTTGTGGCCACGCACTTCTGGGAGCTTGCTTTTAAGTCTCTGGATGTTGGCTGTTGATGGAATTACACGCACCTGGGTTCCTCTGCTGGTACCTTCATGTGTGAGGCCTGTCCGAACATGTGGAGAGGGGCCTCGAGCATGGCTGTAGCTTGGTTCTGGTGGTCTTCAGCTGCCGGGAGCCCTGCTTGGGGCGGGGAGGGAAGCTGGAGCCCATCCCCTTCAACGGGCCCAGGGGAAGACAGGCAGGCATGCAGGCAAGAGACTCTCTGCCTCATATTGATCTATAACAAATATTTTTAATTTATTGCTTTGATAACTTTGAGGTGGAGTTATTTTTAAGCAACAATGACAAGGGTATTTTGTATCAATTAAAATCCATTTTAATAAGTTATCTTTAATATTATTGTCTTTAGATCTAGTAAGTCTTTTATACTTATATGGATTTTCAGTGCACTTCCATGTACATTCATTTAATTTTATTTTCTCAGTATTTCTATGAGTGGATGTTACTGTATAATAAGTAGAGATTTTGAGTTCATTTGATTTTTAGGACCATAGTTTAAACAAGAAATAGTGAGACTATCATAAAAAGCTAAAATTCTTGTCTTCCTTTTTTATATATTTTCTACCACTTTATCCTATTCCTTTACACCCTTCTCTGATCATCGTCCTGTAGATTTTAAAATAACTTTTTATCTCTGCAAAAAGGACCCAGGACAGTTTTATCATCAACACCACAATAATGATGCAAAGCAAGACAAGTATAAAAGATAAATGAGGGAATTGTTTTCTTAATGCTATTAATCAATATTTTGTATTTCAAAACAAAATGTTAATCTTGTTGAAAAGTCTCCAATTTGTTGCTTGCATCTATCTACACATTGCCAATACTCCAAAAAAAGTTAAATAATTAACTTTGTACATATATACATGTTCTAATTCAAGAGCTATAATAAACAGAAAGAAATAATCAAAATTTATTTACCATTAGGCCACTTAGTGAATTCTAACTTTAGAAACAGTAAGTTTTCTTGTGCAATATGATTCCACACTTGATACTCAAACCCACATGAGTATTCAGAATCACTTCACCATTCTTTCATTTACCCCCAATAGATTAAATTTTAATTATGTGTCATCATTGTTTAAAACTTTACAATCAGATCAGAAAATAAGCTGACTTAATCAACAGATTATTTTGCTGCTTCATTAAAAAAAAAAACATAGCATCTTTCAATATGCCTGCTTGCAATCACATCCTTTATGTAAGTACCTGCCATTTTCTCATATTTTTAAGAAACATAATCTGTTTCTTTACTAGAATGTTCTTATGATCTGTGTATCTAAATTGGCATATTTCTCTTTTACCACAATGGTCTTTTTAAATTGGGTTTTTCATCTATTTTTCATTTGATTGCTCCTCTCTCTGCCACACATAATCAAACCCATTCCACATGCACAAAAAAAACAGTAAGATAATAAATATAAGACCTCCAACAACTTTCCACATTTTTCTTTCTTTAATATGTTGTCTTTTATCATCTCTTCTTTAAATTTGTTCCTGAAAAACTTCTCCATGTACCAATTACATAATTTATATTAAAAAGTTCTCCAAACCAAATGACATAAAATAACCAGTAACTGCTGATCACAAGTTTGTCAGTGATTCTCAGATCTTGGCCAGACAGGGATTACACATATTTATGTAACTGGTTGTTAGAGACTGAGTAATTGAAGACAGTTGTCTGGCATAGACTGGAATAACAGGAATGATCAGTTTATACTCATCCAGCATGTTAGTTTTAAGCTTGTTCGTATGATGATACCAAACTTTCCTTCTTTCTGTCCTTCCTATAAGGTTTGTTTGGGAC
Organism: Sorex araneus; assembly: GCF_027595985.1. Lineage (NCBI taxonomy): Eukaryota > Metazoa > Chordata > Mammalia > Eulipotyphla > Soricidae > Sorex > Sorex araneus. Next base: position 47,498,027 of record NC_073302.1, on the reverse strand, counting down.
CAAATTGTGACTAGCTGATGAAATAGCCACACTCTCAGGATCAACGATAACCCTGATTGACAGCCAAGGACAGTAGCCACAAGGGCCAGGAATATTGCTCCATAGTTGATAGCTTGCCTCATGAGCAGGGGGAGAAGGCAGCTGGAACAGAGAAGGGATCACTGAGTCAATAATGGTTGGAGGGATCGTTCGAGATGGGAGATGTGTGCTGAAAGTAAAGAACCAAACGTGGTAGCCTCTCAGTATCTGTACCGCAAACCATAATGCCCCAAAGTAGAGAGAGAGTATAGGGGAAATTTTCTGCCATAGATAGAGACAGGAGGAGGGTTGGGAAGAGGGGAAGGATACTAGGGACATTGGTGGTGGAAAATGTGCAGTGGTGGAGGGATGGGTGTTCGATCATTGTATGACTGAAACTCAAACATGAAAGCTTTGCAACTGTATCTCACTGTGATTCCATGTAAAAAAAAAATGAAATAAAAAACAACACGAAGATCACCCTAGCCCCAGGGCAGAAGACAGGACTGGTATGTCTGGCAACAGGAAGCTGCCAGGCTGCACTCCAAGCTTCCTCACATCCACTTCTACAGATAACAGATCAGACCAAGCACAGGGGCCCCACTGGGCTCTGTTCCCTTTTCCAACCCAAGACAATTTGAAATCCCACTTAGTGTCTCACCAGGGACCGGTCGAGTGCACCCCAATAAATTTCTCTGATTTCTTCGCTGTACTCATCACTGTCCCTGTCTGTGACGAGGTCTCCAACCTATGGTGACGGTGGCTGAAACCCGTTCCTTATTCTTTCCTTTTCTCACCCTGGTCCACATTTCAATAACCACCACTTCCTGGATTCTTAACCTGGCCTCGGTAAGTCTAAATAGGGCATCTCCATCTGTTTTTGTTCCATGACCTCCTCACTCTCGGTGCCCTGCAGCCCGAATTCAGGAAATCTTGAGCTCGAGTCAGGGTAAGCCTTCATCAGAGAAATGGGAGGTGCTGGGTTGCCCCTCTCTTCTCTGATTTTTCCCGTGGGAGACATTTAAAGTGATGTTCTTTCCTTCCCTGTTCACCACCGTCTTCTGGGAGTATTGAACATTACTTGAGACATCAGTACTTGATTGAACTTCTGTTACTTCCTTTACCATCTGTGACTAGGTCCTGGACAGAGTCAGATGGGAAACCTAAAATCGAACCTTAAGCCCAACACCCCTCTGGGGTGACTTCTACAGACATTTGATCTAACCCAAATTCTGATACATTTCAAAAATATTTGTCCTCAATATTCCTTGAGGCCTGAAAACGGGACCTTCTACTATTGAACCTTAGTGGCCTTTCAAAATTACTGCCATGCATGAACTGGTGGGGAGAAATATCTTACATCCAGGTTCTCCAGCTTCGCTCTCTCTGTCTCTCTCTGTCTGTCTGTCTCTCTCTCTGTCTGTCTCTCTGTCTGTCTTTGTCTCTATTTCTGTCTCTGTCACTGTCTCTCTCTCATGATCCCCTCTTTCTTTCGCCTTGAATCCATCTCACTTTTCAATTTCTCTTTACTGATGGCACTTGCTACCACCCGCTTTCCCCTCTATGCTGCCCCTTCTCCCCGATCCTATAGGGCTCCGTCCGCTCCTGCCTGCTTCCCTGTGCCTCCTGCAGCTCCGTGGGCTCCTCCACTCCCCTGACTCCCCCCTCCCTTGGCCAGCCAGATCCCACTGAGCTTCAGTCAGCTCCCTCCAGGGGATCCGACCAATCCCACTACGTTTCTCTCCACTCCCGTTCCCTCTGCATTTCTGTCCACCTCTGCTACCGCAGCTCCCTCATCACTCCCTCACCCACGGATCCCAGAGTCCAGACCTGACCCTTCTTCCTAGCCACAACCTGGAACCCCTTCTCTCTTCCAGGCTTACTGAAAAGCTGCCAGCCACGTGCTAGGAAAGGTAAAAATGACAGCCTTTGCGAGTGTTTTAAATCCATTTCTAGATAGTGGAATTCTAAAGATGAAATTTTTAAATATGCTTTTGGGTAAACTAATGAGGAACTGAACTTTCACCGAGTTGATTATAGGTAATACAATCTTTAATTGTGAGCATCTTAAAGCCACTTGGACCTCTATTGAACTGATTTAATGCTTTTGAAAGAGTACTGCAAAGGGGCTGGAGTGATAGCACAGCGGGTAGGGTGTTTGCTTTGCACGGGGCCAACCCGGTTTGATTCCCAGCATCCCATATGGTCCTCTGAGCACCACAAGAGGTAATTCCTGAATGCAGAGCCAGGAGTAACCCCTGTACATCTCCAGTGTGATCCAAAAAGAAAAAAAAAAAAGAAGAAGAAAAAGAGTACTGCAGAAATTAAATCAAAGAAAGGGTTTTTGTGTTTTATAAAAATTGATGCTTCAAAGGTTTTCTTATTGCTGGTATGTCTAAATGTACATATTTGTTTTGTTTCTACATTGGATTATTAGAATATCTGACCTAGAAAATTTTGTGAGTTGAAATAATTGTACATTAAAACAGGTTCAAAGAGTAATGATTTTATTTAAAACATAGGTTTCTAGAGTTATGAAATTGGTTGCAAAACTTTTGTCCTAAAAAGTGTTAAAAATATACCAGGCTTTCCTGCTGGACTTCTAGACCAGCATCAGCACTACTTACTAAAGAAAAAATGAACTACTTTAACACTCAAGAGGCTCGGAACAACCTCTTTTGCCTTTTAGTGGCTTCTGAATATGGATAATTGGGTGGAAAATGTGGGAAATGACAGCAATCAGCTTTTTTGTTTCCTTCAGATTATGTAGCTAACCTGCCCAACACATGAAAATACATATTATTAAAATAGTATAAATACCTTTTTTCAGTATGTTAGAATTTCATGGGAAACATTCTCATATTAAAAAGGAAAAAAAAAGTTCAACCTTGACGGAATGACGTGGGTAATCTAAAACCAGATGAAGGTGGGACTGTTGTTTTAACTGTCTAGTCAACCCTGTTAAACTTTAACAGCACTCTTTTGATCTATGACCCATAGCAGATCCTCTGTGGGAATAGCACTACATAGATCCAGTACAATGGAATACCTTACTGAAAGATGACAGAACTCTGACCATTTGTCATATTGGCTTGACTTAAGTTTCAGTTGCTCTAAGATTAGTCTAAATCCTAACACCACAAAATAGGGGTTCTACCACGGGCCTTTCTCTGTGTCTGAAAGCACGTATTTGATTTTTTTCTGTGTGGAAATGGTAAAATGTCTGACCTAGATAACACATAATTCAAAAATAACTGAGGTAAAAAAAAGAAAACTGGTAAATTTGTTAAACTGCACAAAATTCCCTCTTTTACCCCTCCTCTCCAGGAGGAGAATCCAGGCATTCTTGCTGATAAGAGACTGAAGGAAAAAAAAATAGGCAGTTTTAAAACTCAGCGGCTGCTACAAAGAGCTGCTTCAACGTTAGTAGTTTATTAAGATAATTTTATTTCATGGTAAGCTTTGTCACCAGGTATCAACCTAGTCTTGACCTTAAGAGAGCTTTATTTACAAGTGTGATATCCTTACTGTTTTATGGTAATCTTTTAGAGTATATTAATCCGGTAATATCTGTCTTTTCGTAAAAATTGGAATTTTAAAGATAAAACTTTGTATGTTTTCTGGTTAATTCCTAATGTGAAGTGACCTTGTTGTAAGTATAATATATGTTATAAAATCTTGTGGGTATGGTAAACTGTAAAAAACTAAGGCTCGCCGATGGGGCATGTGCACTCGCGGGCTCTCCGGGAGACTCTGTCTCACAGCCCACGTTCGGTGCCCTGGAACCACTGTGTATGGGCTGGATCGGGACGGCCATTGGCCAAGGACAAGCAAAGGAAGAACGAGGACCACGCTGTTTGCTGATTAGTTACCATTTATTCAATCTTCCATCTTTCTCATCTCCCGCACTCACACCTCTGTCCTCTGTCTGGATCTGCTCCAGCCTCTCTCCTTCTCTAGTCTCTCCTCCTACTTGTCTCTCCCACCTTGCCCTCTAGGCTAAACCCAGTCAGGTAGCAAAATCAACATAAGAAAGCCCTTCCTGAGGGCAGGGCATTCCAAAGCCCTTCCTCACTCTTAAGGTATTTTTTCCTTTCCTTAGTCCAAACACTTAACATCTTAATACTAGTAATTTTTGTATGGACATAGCAAGAGATACATTGAGGTTTGCAAGGCAGCTCTCCTGGCAACATCTTGCCACAGGCTCAGACTACAGCACCCAGGCCAGCTTAATCACTCCTAACCCTAGCAGGGTCCAAATCTAGTTATCACTGTTTGGATCATGACATTTGTCCATGATCAAGCTCTTAACTTATAGTTAAGCATTAGGCACTTTGGCCAGGCCCATCTCGATGCCATGGTAGCACACAACTCACCACTTGCCCTGGGTCCATCTCGTCCCTTGTCGGGACCCTGCTTTTGAGAGTGCTAGGAAGTAAGTGCAGCTGAGGCTTAGGTTGAGAGAACAGATGCCCAGGAGGAAAATATCATGTAGAGTCAAATGACTCCCAGGTTACAAAAGCATAGCATTTGCTAAGTCTTCCTGTGTCCACACAAAAAGGACATGGCTCTGAATAAACTATGCAAAGGACTAAAGGAGAAGAGAAAAACAATGTTTACAAGTCAACAGAACACTAAGAAAGAAGCTACAAATAAACAAAGAGGAATAGGAGCACTGTAACGGGAGTAACCCAATAAACCTAAACTACCTGAGGCTATGTTATCCTACAGTAAACCATTTGGACATGTATAGAACTGACATAATGCTTTTTATTTAGGTCTGCAGAGTACAGTTTTGTTATGCTAAATGAGATAGTGATCAGCAACTTATTTCCAAATTTCTTGGGACATCATGCTATATTATCAAACTAGTCATAAGAACTCTTAAAATTTTTATCCGCAGAATTGCTTTAATACTTTTTTGGAGAGATCTAAATGAAGATGGGTGACAGAGTCTGTCCTCCTGTTATTCCTACTCTTAGATAATTGGACACTTAAAAGTTATAGGAAATCAAGGTTTTCAACAAGGGACTAATGAATTAAATATGAGGTACTAAAACATGAGGAATTAAACAAGTGTATTCTCTTTCTCTGGGCTGGAGCAATAGCACAGTGGGTAGGGCATTTGTCTTGCATGTGGCTGACCCAGGTTCGATTCCTCTGCCCCTCTTGGAGAGCCTGGCAAACTACTAAGAGCATCTCGCCCGCATGGCAAAGCCTGGAAAGCTACCCATGGCGTGTTCAATATGCCGAAAGCAGTAACAACAAGTCTCACGATGGAGTAGTTACTGGTGCCCATTTGAGCAAATCAATGAGCAACAAGATGACAGTGACAGTGATGTTCTATCTCTACACCAAATGAGCATATTGCATATCACTGTGAGTAAAGTAAAACACCTACTCTTCCTTGCTCCTTCAGTTTTTGATGCTACAAAGCACTATTTAGATTGCATAAATCCAGATAAAAAGTCTTTTTTCTCTGTCCTGGGGTCCACCCCCATACTTCCAAAAACCAGCTACGGGAGCCCCAAAGTCCTCTTTCAGGGAAACAGAATCAAAGGGATCAATTAAATGACAGGAGCAGGTCTAGTATTAATACAGGTATTGTTATCAGTTCCCTACAAAGTTCAGGGACACCCTAGAAACAGGCTGGCTCAAGGAAGAAATGAAAGCGCTCTCTTCTATTGAAAGCGAGGAATCTGCATATCTGCCATGACTGACCACAGCAAGGGGCCCTGCTCTCAGCATCAAGAAAAACCTGGAAACCAGGATCTCTTCCAGCCCTAAAGAAGGGATGATATGGACTCCTTTCTGCCAGGACACTCCGATGGAAAGTGAGAGTCCCAAGGCTACTTCCAGCTCACCTTGAGGGCTCAAGGCCACCTTCAGCTCATCATGCTTCACATCTTATGATCAGGACTGGGTAATTCAGGGATAACAGGTCAAATATTAATACCATTGTTGATGTGTCTCCTGCTCTTAGCCAGTCCCCAGGATTTCTCCATAAATTAAGGGGTATCCCAAAAGGAGAGCTCTCCATTCTTGCTGTATTTATACAAAAGAACAAGCAGGGTGTGTTAAGTCATCTGGCAAATTTAAACTGAAGGTAGAGAGAAAACTATGTTTTTGTAAATTGCGCTCTGCAGAAATCAGATTCTAGTTCTACAGAATGATTCTAATGGGCTTAATTAGTACAGGGTTTAATAAGCCTAACTGTTTGATCTGTGCCCCCACTGGTAGGGTCATTAATTTTAAAAGGGGGATGTTTTCACTCAGAATCTGTTTTTTCTTTTAGTACCCTGCCACCTAAAATTCATTCAGGTGCGGGTACGGGTAATCTCCAGGACCACCTTCAATCAACTGTCCTCTATCTGTACTCCAGAATGACAACTATACCCCTGAATGAATGATCCCCTGAAAACTACACTCTTATTTATGCCAGAAGTAGCCAGAGAGATATCAGCAACCCCCCTCTTATATAACCAACAACACTAGTATGTAAGGTTTGCTCGGAATCAATTGGTAAATAGCTGATGAGATAGCAACACTCCGGAATCAAAATCATCCTGCCCCGAGCACAGAAGACAGGAGGACTTATGTACCATCTGGCAATAGGAAACAACCAGGCGGCATTCCATGCTACCTTGCATGCACCCCCTACAGGTAACAAATGGACAAAACAAGCACACTAGCCCCACTGGTCTCTGTACCTTTTCCCTGCCCAAGACAACTAAAAATCCCGATTAGCCTCTCGCATGGGGCCTTGCTAGGGACCTCTAGGGTCCTCCCAGGAGTGCATCCTAATAAACTTCTCCTGTATTTTCACTGTTGTCATCTCTATCCCCCTGTGTGTGACAGGTGATGTCTCAAACCTATTCCTCTCCTCCAATCCCTCCCTCCCTCCCTCCCTTCCTCCCTTCCTTTCTTCCTTCGCTCCCTCTTTTCTTCCTTCCTTTCTCCTTCCTCTCATCCTTCCTTCCCTCCTCCATGCCTTCCTTTCCTTCTACCTTCCTTCTTTCCCTCTTTTCTTCCTTCCTTACTTCTGATACCAATGGACCCCGGGTGACTTATGTGAAGCAGAGTGAGAGACTGTCTTTTTCTCCCAATCCAACTCTGCCACCCGGGGACTGGCTGGGAAGTCTAGGTCTGACAGAGTATACAAGAAGACCCTGCATGGCATGGACCTCAAGTCCCACCAGCCCCACTAGGTTAAGCTGTCAAGCCACACCTGATATCCATTTTTTTTTCTGCCTGGCACGAGAGTTAATCCCCACCACCCAATTTCTGGGGGAGCCATGAACTCAGGCTGGAACAAGGAATTGCTCTTTGCAGGAAAGGAAAGCCAGTCCTAGGCCTTGCCCAGGCATTCATTTCTTGGGTTCTTTGCCTTCTCACAGAAAAGAATGTCTGGAGGAGATGAGCAGTGAGGCAAAATAATAAAAATAATAATTAATAATAATAAAAGTACACATTTCAAGAGGGGATATGCAGGCTTTACAGATGCTCAGGCACCACATGTGCTTGGCCAGGACACATACACGCAAGCAGCACATCGGCTCAGGCAGCTCGGGCACATGCTTCCTTTGTTCATGTTGGCTTTCATGGGTTTTTCGAACCTGTCCCATATGGAGATTTCTACCTAGGTAAGAATCCCTTGCTAGGGTGGTTGCCCAGTGGGTAGGGCTAGGATTAGTTGATGGTCCTTTTGAACTTCTTCGCCCAGCTTTTATTCTAGCTGGTGCTTTCTTGGTTATTGCTGGAGCTTTTCTCAGAGTGGGGTTCAGTCTTCTCTGATCTGTGCTGGGTCCAGACAAAGGTTTTATCAGGCCTCAGTTCCTGTCCCCACAAGGTAGGCTTTTACAGCTAGTTAGTTTTATTACTTCCCAGGAATTCCATTGCCAGGGCAGGCCTCTCCCTGCCAACCTGCCTGCCTCACCTCCTTCCTTCCTTTCTTCCCTTCAATTTCTTTCTTTTCCCATTTTAAAAATTTCTCTATTTATCCATATTTCTCCCTTGTTCTTTCTCTACTCACTGTCTTTCAACAGGTATTTACTTATTATGTTATACAGTTCTCTCATGCATACAATGTTCCAGTACCACACTCACCACCAAAGTGTCAGTATCCCTCTACCAAGATTGTTCCAAACCCCAAACGTCATCCCAACCCCTACACCCTCTTAGCAAACTTAGTTCCTGCACGACAACTTTCCATGGGCTACTTGTTATTCACTTACTAAGTTTCTTTATATTCTACATGAGAGATTCCATATTTGGCTCTTTTCTTTTAACTTTATCCAGCAGGATACCCTCTAGCTCCATTGACATGGTAGCAAATTGCATTAATTATTTTTTTCCCTATAGCCATGAGTATTCCATTGTGTATATACACCACAGTTTCTTTTTCTTCTCATTTGTTCTTGATTGTCTCCAAATACTGGCTACTGTAGATAACACTGAAATGAAGGTATAATTGCAAGCACTATTTTTTACAATACCATTTTGAGGTATGTTGGGTATATGAAGAAGTAGAATTGCTGTGAACATCAATCATCTTAGTACTCTCTCTTTTTTTCCTAGCATATATCCAATATACATATCATATCCCTTTGCTCATGTTCCCTTAATTTTGACTACCATTAAAAAAGACCTATATACTTGATCTCATTCCAAATTATTCTTCAAGGAGTCATTTGAACTGACTCTTATAGTTCTGATTTGAACTTTAAGAATCAGTTCAAATAACATTTAATGTGAATTTTAATGGTCTTTTGAGAGTTAATACATTTTCCTTCTTTTCCCATTTTGCATTAGGTGTATGTTAATATTTGCATTAATGTTGAACAATTTGAGATGAAATAATATCTTAAATTTTTTAGCAGAGATCAAAGGTTTTATGCAGTTAAAACCTTATATCCGTTAAATGATGATGAATTATTTAGGATACAAAAAATTAAAGCCTATACAAAATAACATAAAATTAGTTCCCTTTTAATCTTCAAATCCTAAATGTACATACTTACATTTTGAATACACTAAATAAAGACTTCAAACTAATTGAGAAAGATTGAATTGAGATGCATTATTTCACTACATCCTCAAAAAGTATTACATTAGAGGCTGGAGCAATAGCACAGCAGGTAGGTCATTTGCCTTGCACTCAGCCAACCCGGGTTCGATTCCCAGCATCCCATATGGTCCCCAGAGCACTGCCAGGAGTAATTTCTGAGTGCGAAGCCAGGAGTAATCCCTCTGTGCATCACCGGGTATGACCCAAAAGCAAAAAAAAAAAAAAGCATTACGTTAAATAAAATAAAAATTCATCATCATCTTCATCATCATCATCATCATCATCATCATCATCATCATTCCATTGATCATCTATTTTCTCAATCAGTCTCAGTAACATCTCCATTCATTCTAGCCCTGAGATTTTAGAAGCCTCTTGTTACTCATCCTTCCCAACAGTGGCGCATTGACCTCTTTCAGGGTCAGGGGAATGAGACCCATCATTGTTACTGGTTTTGGCACATGAATACACCATGGGGAGTTTGCCAGACTCTCCCATGCGGGCAGGAAACTCTCAGTAGCTTGCCAGGTTCTCACAGAGGGAGAACTAGGCTATAAGATGTTGGAGCTTGGTTTTATAGTCTCTGGATATTGGCCATTGATGGGATTACATGGCACTGGCGGGCAGTTTCTGGGTGTGACCGCCTCGCTACTGGAAAATGGAGGATCTGGGCAGAAGAGGCCTAGTCCCGATCTGAGCAGGCTTAGAGATCTCAGCCCCGGGTCCCACACATCTATGTTCCTCTGCTTGTTCCTTCATGCATGAGTCTCATCTGAACATGTGGAGAGCGGTCTTGTGCATGGCTGTGGCTGGGTTCCGGAGACCTTTGGCTGCCGGGGCTCTGCTCAGAGCAGGAAGGGAAACTCAACCCAACCCCTCTGTGGGGCCCTGGTGAGGACAGCCAAGCTCAGGGGCAAGAGACTGTGCAAAAATAAAAATTAAGGCATCAAATCAATATTAGTAGACAGTGTTTAAATATTTTGTCAATGCCAATACTCACAGAAAATCCATTATGCAACGAAAGCCATTTTTAAAATAATTTGATAAGGGACTATTTATAATAAGAGGGAAATATAATATATGTAAATATAATAGTTTAGGGAAACTAGAGGAGACAGTAGTATTATTAAACTAGAAATACCTACATCGGAGAACTTCACCAGACATTAGCCAGAAGTAGTGAGAGGCTATCATCTTTACCTGGAGAAAGAGACTGTATGGAGAAGTTTAGCTTATGGAGGCACAACTTTTGTAGGAGTAAATTCACTGGTAGCAAACCTAGACCAAATTCAACTTTGTTTTTATGGCATAGAGCTAGTGTTTCGCAATGGCTAAACCTAAGAAAAAGCCAACATTACCACAGAACCCAAGACAAAAGGAGCCCAGGAATGTGAAAAAGAATAGGATAAAGAATAAAGAATAAACCTGAAAAACGTAAATTTGTCATCTGAAAGTTATGTCCTAACGTCTTACTTTATTATTATAATTATTATTATTATTATTATTATTATCATCATCATCATCATCATCATTGAATCACCATGAAATAAAGCTGTTCATGGTTGGGTTTCAGTCATACAGAGTTCTGACACCCATCCCTCTATTAGTGTACATTTTCCACCACCAATGTTTTCCTCCTGGCACCCAACTCACCAATCTGGCTCTATGATAGTCACTACCCTCTCCCTCTCTCTCTGTCTCTCTCTCTCTTTCTCTCCCTCCCTCTCTCTCTGTGTCTCTCTCTCTCCTTTTGGGTATTATGGTTTGCAATACAGATACTGAGAGGTTATCATTCTAACATTTTACTTTTATAGACTTTTTATATGAGTCTCAGTTTCAGGAGAAAAAGAATAAATTTTAATTCCATATTTACATGGAATTTTAAAACAATCTCTGAGAAATAATACATCGGCATGTGTTCCTTCAGTTGGCAGTAAAGGGGAAAAAGGAAGTGAAGAGGACAGCGATGCATGTGGACCAGCTCCTAGTTACATTTGATAGTTAGTATTGATGTATGTGCATGTCTTTTGCTGTGGTACAGGAATACCTTGTTAATATTTCAGTAGTACTTTACCTGCTAATATCTTGATAGTATAGATTAGATAATGAACTATTTTAGAAACATTATACTTTCTATACTAGATTGTTTCACATATTTTTATTGAACATTAAGGAAATGCAGTATTTAATTGTGCCTATGCTAATATCTTTATCTGAAAACCTGTTGCCATTTTCATCTTTTAAGAAAATTTTGTTGCAAAGTAAATATGGATTGTACCTTTTCTTCCAGATTGAGATAGTGTATTCTTGGTTATCAAAGTACTCATATAACTTTGGGATTTTGCAACACAAAATATTCATGATTTGTAAAGAAACATGACATATAATCGTATGACTTTAACATAATGGATACTTAGTTTCTATATGCCTATAGAAACAGAACCCAAAAGGAAGTGAGACATCAGCTTGTAAAAATGCTTGCAATTGAACAAAATGACTTTGCTCTTTACTGCAGGTGTTTTTCAGTTTCCTATTACACAGGGTGACTTAAAACATATTTTAAGACAAAAACATCATAAGAAATAAACCGTTTTAGAAGGGTTGTAAAAAATTTTTAGTTAAAGGGATTCCTCGGACCCAATTACTTTGCATATTTGTGAAGAAAATATTTGCATTGAATAATCTGAAGGAAAAAAAAAACATCATGGAGTGTGGATTCTGAAACCTTTTGATTATAGCTTTCTGCTTGAGTACATAATCAACTTCACAGTCAGACATTTTCATGTCTTAGAATTATTAGAAGTACTGATGTGCTTTATTAAAAAGTACAAAAGTGCTTTTATTCTCAGAAAAGGTTATGAAGCACACAGATCCAGTAGCATAACTTTTAGGATTTACAACTTAATTTGGTAGCCTTCCTCTATTTGATAAAAACAAAACTAAGTATTTTACTTAAAGGGAAAACAAAAAGTTCGATACCAAAAATATTCTAAGAAAACTCTTCAGCTTTAAAAGGAGTTGAAGGGGCTGGAGTGATAGCACAGCGGGTAGGGTGTTTGCCTTACATGCTGTCGATCCAGGTTTGATTCCCAGCTTCCCATAAGGTCCCGCAAGCACCGCCAGGAGTTAAAACTACCCTACATAGCCAGAAAGATATTACAGGTGTTAAGGCATTTGTCTTGCATGCTGTTGACCATGGTCTGTTCCCCAGCACTATCCTTGAGCATGAGAAAAAGGCCCTAACACAAGAACTGAAAGTAACCTCAAGCATCAGAGAGTGTGACTCAAACCCCTCCTCCTGGAAATGAATATATGCATTTTACTTTGATATTTAAAATGTTCTCCACCTACCCCACGACCACCACCACCATCACCTGTAGGATTACATTGGTTTGTCCTTTTGGCCTTGCCACAGGGAGCTTAGGTTTATTGGGTTACTCCCATCACAGTGCTCTCGTTCCTCTGTGTTTATTTCACTTAAAGGGAAAACAAAAAGTTAACACCAAAAATATTCTAAGAAAATTCCTTAAATTTAAAAGGAGTTGAAGGGGCTGGAGTGATAGCACAGCGGGTAGGGTGTTTGCCTTACATAACTAATACAGAGGTTATTTGTAACCTCTTTCTTTGTGTTCTGCTTCTCTATCTCTTAATCAGACTCTGTTAACTTATAAATATTGCTTTTGTCTTCTCCTTAAGTCCTTTGCATAGTTAATTCAGAGTAATGTCCTTTTTGTATAGATACAGGAAGACAGTTAGTGCTATGCTTTTGTAACTTGGGAGTTAATTGACTCCAAATGATATTAACTCCTAGGCATCTGTTCTCTAGACTTAAGCCTCAGTTGCCCTGACTTCCTAGCATCTGAAAAGCAGAGCCCTGACGAGGGACTGGATGGACCCAGGGCAAGCAGAGAGCTATGGTGGCATCAAAATGGGCCTGGCCAAAGTGCCATAATACTTAACTATAAGTTAAGAGCATGTCATGGACAAATTCTGTCATGATCCAAATAGTAACAGCTGGATTAGGACTCTGATAGAGTTAGGAAAGATTAATCTGGCCTGAGCACTGTAGTCTGAGATCTATAGCAAGATGTCCCCAGGAGAGCCACCCTACAAGCTTAATGTATTTCTTACTGTGTCCATACGAAATAACTAATATTAAGAAAGAGAATTAAGATGTTAATTAAGATGTTAATTAAAGGACTGGAGTGATAGAACAGCAGGTAGGGCATTTGCCTTGCATGTGGCAGACCCAGATTCGATTCCCAGCATCCCATGTGGTCCCCTGAGCACCGCTAGTGGTAATTCCTGAGTGCAGACCCAGGACTCCAGACTGACCCTGTGCATCGCCGGGTGTGACCCAAAAAGCAAAAACAAAGAAAAAAGATGTTAAGTTATTGGACTAAGGAGAGGAGAAATAGTGTTAAATGGTATTTTGCCCTTGAGCTGAAGAAGGACTTTCACATATTTATTGTGCTGCCAGATGGACAAATGCTGTCATGATCCAAACAGTGATAACTAGATTTGGACCCTGCTAGGGTGAGGAATGATTAATCTGGCCTGAGTGCTGTGGTCTGAGCCTGTGGCAAGATGTTGCCAGGAGAGCTGCCTTGCAAGCCTCAATGTATCCCTTGCTATGTCCATACAAAAATAACTAGTATTAAGATGTTAATAAGTTCCTGGACTAAGGAAAAGAAAAAAACCTTAAGAGTGAGGAAGGGCTTTGGAGTGCCCTGCCCTCAGGAAGGGCTTTCTTATGTTGATTTTGCGACCTGGCTGGTTGTAGCCTGGAGGGTAAGGTGGGAGAGACAAGTAAGTAGGAGGAGAGAGAGAAGCCAGAGAGAGAAGCAGCAGTTGAGCAGTAGATCCAGAGAGAGGCCGGAGCTGGGAGTGCAGGAGATGAGAAAGCTTGAAGATTGAATAAACGGTAACTAATCAGCAACCAGCTTGGTCCTCGTTCTTCCTTCGCCTGTCCTTGACCACCGGCTGTCCCGATCCAGTCCACACACTGCGGTTCCAGAGCACCGAACGCGGGTGGTGAGACAGAGCCGCCTGGAGAGCCCACGAGTGCTCACCCCCCCTCGGCGTTCTTTAGTTTTTTACAGCTGGCGTCCCTGGAGCGGGCCTGAACTACCAACTAAAGGTAAGAATAGCGTTCGGTGCACCCCCACTCTAGAAAGTGAGTGGGAGATCAGGATTTTTTTTGTGTGCTGCGGATTAGAATCCAACAGCAATCCTCCACTAAGATGGGACAGATTCTGGGCCTTCCCAAGATCTTTCATGTTTTCTCGAGCCAGACTGAACAGGGCAAGCCATTTATGGATTTGATTCAGTGTCTCTCCCGCAGAACAGGAGACCCGGAACTCTGCATTTCCAGAGACCAACTCCGGTCCTGCTTTAAGGTAGTTTATGCAGTTAACCCATGGTTCCCAGACGAAGGAACTCTAGAAAGTAAGATTTGGAAACAAGTTAGGAAAAATGTCTCCAAGGCATCTAAGGAAGGGACTAAGATCCCCGTGGAATTCTGGACTACCTGGGAGATTGTTAATTCTATTCTCCTGTTTTTGAAAAGTGCTGTTGATGTGGAGGAGAATATATGGAATAATACAGCCTCAGCTCCTCCCACACCTAAGTCTCGAAAGGGTTTTCATAGTAAGAATATTTCTGAGGCTGGTGAATATAGCTCTACCTCCAGTGCATTAGATGGAAGTGATGCAGGTTATGAGTCTGCTGCCACTTACTCAGATTCTGAGTCCGAGAGTGACTCAGCCAAGCGGCCTCCAGACCGCTCGGGACATGCTCCCAATCGCCCAGTCCAGGCAGAGAAGAAGCAGCATCCATCTTGTCGCAGGTTAAGGATGGATTCTCTCAGTCGTTTCAAACAGGCCTGTGTCTCGTATGGGCCTACATCTCCGTACTGTAGGGAGTATCTTGCAGACTGGAGTAAAAAGGCCTACTGGGCACCTCAAGATTTTCACAGGGTTGCTAAGACGTGCTTAAGCCGTTCTCAGTACTTGGAATGGAGAATGTGGCTCAGCAAGGAGGCCAAGGCAAAGCTTCAAGGCCTAGGCCATGCTGGACAAAACTTTTCAGGGATTGAGTTGACTTGTGAGATGTTAACTGGTGAAGGGAAATGGCGCGACCCAGAAAGGCAAGTCACCTTGCCTCGTGCTGTTCTTGCTTATGTCCGTGACGGAGCCCTGCGTGCATGGGAGAAGGTTGATGCAGAAGCAGAATTTAAGGGAAGCTTTACAAAGATTGTCCAGAGAGCCTCAGAACCTTATGCAGACTTTGTAGGAAGATTGATGGAAGCCATAGAAATGCAGGCTGAGGGTAAGGAGACTCATGAGCTGTTGACTAAAGAATTGGCCTTTGAAAATGCTAATGAGGATTGCCAAGCCATTCTGCGCCCTATTAAGGAGAAGGAAGACATATTCGGGTATTTGGAAGCGTGCAGGAATGTTGGCTCTGCTAAACATAAGGTGCAGGTCTATGCCTTACAGAGACGAGCTCAGAAAAGATGTTTTAATTGTGGAAAACCAGGCCACTTTCGTAGAGATTGCAATGCGCCCCCAAGCCGTGCTTCGAGAGCACGTCCTGGGCCCTGTCCCAGGTGTAAGAAAGGAAACCACTGGGCCAGAGACTGCAGAGCCAGACTTGCACCTCCCGGGCCCTGTCCCCGGTGTAAGAGGGGAAATCATTGGGCCAGAGATTGTCGCTTTAATTTTGATGTAGTGGGTGACCCCAACTCAGGACACCTGCAAGGGGGCCAGCCTCAGGCCCCGCAAAATCCGGGGATGTTTTCAGTTGCAGCCCCTTTCTCCAGTGTGGAGTTTCAGAGCTCCAATCAGAATAATCGCTGCAGCCAGTGATGGCAGAAAGCGCAGCCTATTTCCTGCCCCGATACAGTTACTACAATCCCTTTTCAGTATAGAACACTGCGGCCTTAAGCCCACCACCTCTGCATTTTCAGTGGACATATGGAATGTTAAATCAAATACAAAAAGGAGGTATTTTCTCAATTGAATGTAGCAGGAAAACTCCTCATTCGAGGAAAAGGCTATGCTTTTGTTTCAACAGATGACAACCCTACTAAGAAACTTTGGATCCCTTTACTTCTTATCAGAAGCAGAATTCAACCACCTGATTTGGATCTCAGACCTCCAGAGTCTCACAACCCTTCAAATTCCAGCTCTGATTCATCGCCAAACTGATTTCAGCTGGAAGTCACAAGGAAAGAAGAGGAGCCAGCGTCAGAGGACCTAGAGCAAAGGCCTCTAGCTCCTTACACATCTAATGAGGTCACGTTAAGACCTTTCCTTATACCCCTCTTTTACAGGTTGTGGATTGGACAATGCCAGGCCTACATATTTTTAATTAAGAATACTTTATTTTTACCCTTTCCTTGGAATTCACAGGTTCCTGAAGGAGAAAATAAATGGCTTTTAACAGGAACACCTTTTCTTTTATCTCTAGGATATCCATTTGTATTGGAGCTTTCCTCTGTCTCTTTATCCACAGGCATGGAGACCAAACCCCAACTGCGAAAGCCTCTAATAACTTTAAAGTGTTTTTTCCAAACATAAGCTAGGTTGAACACCTAGGACTGCTGAGGAACCAGACCAGAGAATGGCTGCATTCCTCTGCTGAAGTTCTCCTGCCAGATGTTGTGGTGCTCCTGTTTCAGTGCTCCCTGACTGATCCAGTGCTTCCTGAAATTTATCGGACTTCTAATTGCTGCTCCCCTGAGACTCATTGCTGCTACCACTACTGCTGCTGTTACAGGACAACTCTTCAGTTTTGGTCCAGAAACTTCATTTCTTCAAACTGTGACTAAATGACCCTTAATCACTGACTCTCATCACCCCTGGACAGTGCAGGACAATTGGACGCTTTACTATAAGCACTGCTCTGGACCCAGGGTCAGACTGAAATCTTAGTACAACTAATAAGACTGTATTGTGATTTAGAATTGTGCTGTGATTTGGAATTGTACTGTATTTAGAATTGTTCCTCTTTCTATTTCAAATTTTTGTAATTTTGTAAACAGAAAAGGGGGAGATGTAGGATGACATTACTTTGTCCTTTCCCTCCTTGCCACAAGTAGCTTGTCCCGGTTTTACCCAGAGTTTAGGCTTACCCCAGTCTCACCCATCAAGGTGTTCCCGAATCTCTCCCATCCCTTTGTTTAGCTATAATCACTTCTCCATGCTCTCTTCCCCAAAAGAGTTAATCCTCTGGCTTTCCCTTAATCTGACTCTGCTAATTTGCAAGGTCAGACCTTCCTAGGATACTGAATTTATATTATATAAGTTAATATTGCCTTTCTCTTCTTCTTGTGCCTTTTGAATAATTTACTTTAAAGCTATGACTGTTTTGTATAGACACAAGAAGACAATATTACGTTTTTATAACTTGGGAATTAATTGGCCTCGAATATTCCCTCCCAGGCCTCTGCTTTCTCCACTTAAGCCTCAGTTGCCCTCAGTTCCTAGCACCCCAAAGTAGGATCCCCGACGTGGGACAGGAAGGATCCAGGGCAAGCGGTGAGTTATGTGCTACCCTGGCATCGAGATGGGCCTGGCCAAAGTGCCTAATTCTTAACTATAAGTTAAGAGCTTGATCATAGGCAAATGCTGTCATGATCCAATAGTAATTATGAGACTGGGACCCTGCCAGGGATAGGAAAGACTGATCTGGCCTGAGCACTGTAGTCTGAGATTGAGATGGCTCCAGGAGAGCAATTCTATAAGCTTTAATGCATCTCTTATTGTGTCCATACAAAATAATTAATATTGTGAATTCTTATATGTTTGCTGGCTGAGGAGAAGAGAAACACATTCATGGGACTCCGCCCTTGGGTGGATCCTCCTGCTGAAAGAGAATTAAGTCCTAGGAGAAGCATCCCCTAAGGGAAAGGACCTTACCCTATTGATGGTGACCACACCTATGTGTAGGCCCCAACCCCCTGATGCTGTAGAGATTTAACTAGGCTGTGAGAGTGGGTTGGGAGGCCAGATCCACGAGCCAGATCCACGAGCCAGATCCACGGGGCAGATCCACAGGGAGAGACCCAGGAGAGCGGGAGAGAAGCGGAGGGAGAGAATGAAATAAACGGATCGAGCAACCAGTTTGGCCTTCTTCCTTCTTCCTTCCGTCGCCTGCCCTCGACCGACGGCACACACAACGGTTCTGGGGCACCGGACGTGGGCGGTGAGACAGAGCCGCCTAGAGAGCCCGCGAGTGCACGCGCCCCTCGGCGTTCTTTAGTTTTTTACAGGATGTGGTGGCTACCCCCAATGCAGGGAGTTGGGAGAGGTGAGAGAGAGACCAAGGTGGGTGAGTCAGCATGCAGAGAGACTAGCAAGGGAGACAAAAGGGGCATGGAGAGATGAGTGGGAGAGACAGGATGAGATGGGAATAATGAGCTTAGTGAGGCTGGAACAGGTGCATGGGGAGAATGAAATAAACAGCAATGATCACCAACCAGCCTGAGCCTCGTTTTCTGCTTCGTCCACCCATGGCATCCGTCACCCTCGTTGGGTAAGTGGTGCAAGACCACCAAACTCAAGAGAGAGATCCACCAGGGTTCCCTAGTCACAAGGTGATTACACAGCTCATGTTTACACAGTTGCCATCATCACCACATTTCCTTCGTTATTGTTGGTTGATACTGCTGTTGAGATCACACAATTAGCTGTGTTTTTTGTACTTTCAGTTTTGATAGTTGCTGAGGACTCCATGTTCCACACATTTAGTTGCAGTACTTATATTCTTTTTTTGGGGGGTGGGGGGAGTGCTTTCAAGGGGTTACTGCAGTGCTCACAACTGTTATTGCCATGGGTCACACTCTTGGCTACATGGCTCACACATTTTATTTTGTAGTGGTCACAATATTTCATTGCATTGCTTACACACACTGAAATGCAGGGAACTACGAGAGCAAAAATGCAAAGAACAAAGAAGAGTCGCTAAGAATGCACGTGGCACGTTCAGTGGTTCCAGAGATCAAACTCATGGTTTCATTCTTGCAAGATAGGCATTTTAGTCACTGATTCTGCCTCCACTAATGAAGCTCTTAAGGTCTCAAACTAGTATAAAAAAAATCCTATAGCCAAAATTTCAGGCTTATACTGGAGGCTTCTTCAGATTTTCTCAAGATCTATAAAACTGAGCACCTACAAAATCTGTGTATTATTTACCACACCAAGAACACTGTAGAACTTAAAAAAGAATATATTATTTAAATATTGCCCAGATATAAAAAATATAAAAACAAAAATACAGGCTATATTTTTGTACCTGTTCTTAACATACCTGTATATCTTGGTTTGGAGACCTCGACAACAGCACATATATCAGTTTGTCCTTTATAACTCAGAGATCCTTGCATACTATAAGTCCAAAATTATTTTTAAAAAGGCAGTTCTTATTCATCTGAAATTTTTCCACATGTTTTGTGGCCAGTTTTTCTCTAATATGAAGGCTGTCTTTGAACTTTTCTGAATTTGAAATAATTTTCTTTAGATGGATATGTAGCACTGCATTGTAGCACTGTGGTCCCGTTGTTCATCGATTTGCTTCAGTGGGCACCAGTAATGTCTCCATTGTGAGACTTGTTGTTACTGTTTTTGGCATATCGAATATGCAATGGGTAGCTTGCTAGGCTCTGCCGTGCGGGCGGGATACTTTCGGTAGCATGCCGGGCTCTCTGAGAGGGACGGAGGAATAGAACCCATGTCAGCCGCACTGAAGGTAAACTCCCCACCTGCTGTGCCATGTAGTTCTCAATAAAGTCATTTTCTTCTTGCCCATTATATATTATTTTGTAACTTTTTCTCCCTCCTCAAGATTGTGTTTATGAGATACCCACATTCTGTTGTCATTGTAGTGTTCATTCTAGTGCCGAGTAGTACTCCATTTCCACTGCTATTAAGAAAACTCACTAACAAAAATTGACTTAAATAATAAGGAAACGTATTTTCTCAGCTGTTGGACATACTTCAGACATGACATCCGGAGTTTTAAAGTTTTTCTCTACTTCTTTGTACTATCATACTCATGATCACATAAATACAGCTAGCATTATATGCTTCTTTTCTGTGTTCTAAAAGACAGGGAGAACCAATATTCTGTGAAAGGAATATAAATCTTTCATGTTAGTTTCTGTTGTTCAAGTTTTTAAGGAGCTATGTTTTCATTCCCATCAATTTAGTTGGAAATAATTTCACGATCTAATCAGAATCCCAAATTATTCTGTTAATCTGTCACCAAGGCGACCCACATGGAAAACTGAGCCCAGAATTTCTTTAAATAGAATTCCATTGCTATTTAAACTATTCTGCAATAGAGTGAAAATCAAAATATTTTATGGACTAAATATGACTATATCTAGCTAATAAAAATAACTGCAAAAATTAGGAAGCTACTGAATAATCTCATAATGATAGGGAAAACATAAGTGTTTTCTCTATCAGTATTTTCTACTAGTGTTTATTTTAGTAGTGCTTTCTACTAAAATAAGAAATAAATTGGTTAAATAAGTCCTAGTAAAATACAATAAATATGGTGATAGCACAGCAGCATAGCGGGTAGGGCGTTTTCCTTGCATGCGGCTGACCCAGGTTCAATTCCTCCGCCCCTCTCAGAGAGCCTGGCAAGCTACCAAGAGTATCTTGCCCACACAGCAGAGCCTCGAAAGCTACCCGTGGCATAGTTCATATGCGAAAAACAGTAAGAACAAGTCTCACAATGAAGACAAGTACTGGTGCCCACTCTAGCAAATCAATGAGCAATGGGATGACAGTTATACAGTGACAGTAATAGTGATATTATACTTAATACTAAATTGTGTACTTGAAATTTGCTAACAGTGAGTCTTATGATAGTTTTTATCATGAGGGTAAGGAAAGAGTCCGAAGGTATATCTCATGTCTTACATGCCTCAGTTTGAACTTCAGTACTGCGTATGGCCCCTCTCAAGCACCATTGCATGTAGCTGGACCTGAGAAGCACTTTATTCTCAGCTTGAGAAATGAAACATGATGTTCATATCGCCTGACCTCTGAGCATTGCTGGGGAGCCTATAAGCCTCCCAATTTTTTATCGTAACAGATAAATTGCAATTATCTGAAATAATGAACATTAACTAAATTTATTGTGGCATGTTTGTAGCTACAACTCATAATCTATAACTTCACTATATAAATGCATATATAAAATGATTGTATTAAAATTTAATAATTTATAAATCATACATTAATTTAAATTTTAATACCTTTTTTTTTCATGACCTTGGACAAATTATTTAATTTTTTTCATCAGTTTCCAGTGGATTGCATATAATGAAGGAACAATTGAATCTATGAGAGTGATAAGATTAATCTAAGACAGGGAGTATGATCACTTATTTGAGATACCTCCCTGTCTTATGTACCTCTTAGATACTTGTGAAATCTTTCAAGCTGCTGACAAGTGGGTCTAAAGCTACAAGCTAAATTTCCCAAATCTTTTTTTCAGCTCCAAATTAGTGAATGTTAGTTTATAAAAAACAGGAACAGGAAATATCATTTTAAAAAGTAATAAAGATAAAATAGAAGTTTTACGACTCTACCCAGAAATGATATTTTATGACATAAACTCTATTCAGAGATGGTTCCTTTTTAGTAGTAACTATAACTAATGTTGCAGTTATAAGGATAATAGTAATCAAAATCTTAGTTTGGTTTTACCTAAAAAGCAGTTCCATTCTATTATTATTGTGTTAAATAATAAAGTTCTGAGAGTACTAGACCAAGACATAGAAATTAGTTTTAAAAATTAAGAGGATGTCTTCCAATAAGGTGCTCTCCTCCAAAACATACTCTCTTACCTTTCAGAATATGGTAGCAGGACAATAAAACACTACAAACTGACTACACTTTTTAGGCTTGAGGCTTAAAAGGTCACATGTGGAAATTTTGCGATGGAATATATCTCATCCTCAGCTATAGCTGTGTCCCTTCCTTATTTTCTCTTTTGCACATACTAGATCTTGGATCTAACCTATTATCTACATGCTGATAAAACAATGACTTACAGCATGGTTAAGGAACATAACAAAAATAATCTGAGACCCTGAATGACCACATGAAGTAGAGAATTCTGATGCTAGGTAGCATCTAAAATAGGAATACAATATACTGGGGTGGGGGGAAATGGAACTTCATTGCACTTAGTATTTCCTAAATTGTTGAGTCTCTTATTAGCATGGGTCTTAAGGATAATGAAATAAAATTCCATTAATTTTTAAACACTATAAAGCTTTTATACTTAGAAAAGTGAAATTAAAGATTGAGGAGACATGAAAAAATGAAAAGTCAAGAAGAGATAATTGTTAAGATTTCCCCCTCAATGAATTTGATTAATTTTTGGAGCGTTGGGTGCACGTACACCGGGCAGTGTTCAACGCACCACAAAGGGTGGCTCTACAATCAGGAATCGCTTCTGGCAGGCTCTGGGGACCACATGCTGAAGTGGGGATTGAATCCAGATCAGTGTTTTCCATTGTCCCTAATAATTCCATTGCATATTATATTGTCTATATCAGACATGTCTCAAGTAAAAGAAACAGGTTTTCAATTTATAACTTGAATCATCACCCATTAATCAGCAAATATTATATTTTGTCAATCATGAAGGCTTTTGACAAATTTTCAGTGAAAATTCTTTTGTTTAGAAAATAGTCTGACATTGGAATATTATATAATTTTAATATATAATTATTTTAAACATAGTTTAGCTAAATTTTGTATTATAATAAAATCTATCATTTCATTGTGACAATATTCATAAATTGACAACACCTATATACCTAAAACTATTTAAAGGAGACTGGGAAGAGCTTTAAATGTTCAAAAGAACTGTCTATATTTTGGGGGTGGGGTGACACATGGTGGTGCTAAGGGCTTATTCCTGGCTCTGTGTTTAGCTATCACTCCTGGCTGGGACCAGGGGACCATAAGGGGTGCTGGGGATCTAACCTGGCTCAGTCTTATGCAAGGTGGAAGCCCTGACCACTGTACTATCTATCCAGCTCCAGGGCATTTTGTCTTGTGATCAAAAAGCACTCATTTTTAAATTTGCTAATATGGGAGAAGATGAAGTGTATATTTCTTGGAAAATAGCCATAGTATTTTGCTGATTTTAAAAAGTCAATGCTCACTGAACTTATTGTTTTGGGCATGCTATTATAAATTATAACTGGTCTTTTCATTGTACAACAAATCTGAAATTATGAAAATAAAATGTCATTGCAACAAGTAATCCACAGTTTTTATTGAAGAGCAAACTTGTCTAAAATCAATATTATAACTTATTCAAAAAGTACACCTTTTCATATAATAACATTTCTCTCATATTACTGCATTTATTATTTAATAGTAGGGAACATTTTTAAAGTAGAAATAAGTGAACTTTACCCCAATGTGAAGGCTTTTGCAAGCTTCAGAATTTTTTACACTTTTCAGAAAAACATTCAAAAAATTTCCACGTTTCAGAGTGTGTGCTTCATCGCTTTACAATTTTTTCCACATACCAATTACAAATTGGTTTAAAAACAAAAGATATTTTTGGAAAATATCTAAACTATGTATTTTCTTAATTGTTAAGTATCTTCAATGTTAACACAACTGGCAAATATTTTTGACCATTATGTGGCAAGAGTGAAGAACGTCAACTTATTTAATATGGACAGATTTCTACTCATACTCTAAGTCACTTTTTAGTAACAAAAAAAAAGAAAAAGCAAGGGAAAGTGTCAATATAATAAAGTATTTACATTCCACATTGTGGATTTTGATTCTTGATGAGCATGTACTTGAAGTGGCATCCAGCATATAACATCAGTCATTTTTTTCCATAACACCTTGAGGTAGATGTTTGTTAATGAGAATAGTAGAGAGAGATCAACTAAACCCCAAATTCTGGTTGATTTAGGCACATGTTCTTTTCACCTATTCTTCTGTATCTACTGTCTTCTTAAAACTTTCCCTATTGGAAAATTGTAACATTTTATACATATCTATTCGTACAGTATATCTTATGATTCTCATTGGGCAAAATTTTAATATCCACAATTAGATTTAAACAAAAATGTATCATGTCTTCAAAAACCAGAACTACAAAATACACACAAAAATATTTGTGCCTTTTATGTGTGCTATATATTTTAAACTTTTGGAACATACCACAACTAAAAAAAAAACTTATAGCTTTTTTTTTCCTAAATGTAATAATAAACTATTGTGGCTCTTTTTCCAAACCGTCTTCCATCACTTAAACCCATGTCTGCTCTTAAACCCACGGTTTTTAGCACATTCAAAGATACCCTCTCCACTTATAGGCAAAGTGTTATAAGCACAGTATGCAGCATGTGATTTGTGGTTAAAATCGATTACCTTTATCGCCACAAAGTCACAATTGGACCTTACACTTTCTTTGGAGCTTTCAATACATAAACCGTTGATAGTTTCTGAAAAAGTAAATTATCCCAAAGACGGCAGAGTTGCTATGCGTCTACTACACCGTCCTCGATCGAATGAACTATCTATACTATTTACTCTTTAGATTTAAATCTGTTTTGAAAGACAAAAAAAAAAAGTGTTTTTAAAGGCTTAACCAAAGTCAGAGATAAAAAGATAGAAACTAATCCCTCACATATATATTTCCTTAAGAAACAACACCCGCCCAAAAAATAAAAAACTATCCCCATTTCCAAGAAATCAAACGATGATTTTAGGTTCTTTGCATGAACTCTTATTTATTTACCAATTTGAAGAATCACTTAGAGACAGATACAAAAAGTAATAATAATAAAATAAAATAAAAATCCCTCCCGCAAGAGGTGGGGGCGAGAGTAAACAAATTGGTATATATTAAATGTAGGCCGCCTAGAACCAGAGGCGGATGGGTTTCGAAGTTATAAATTACACTTTCGGATCTGAAACAGAAGAGCAAAACTAAGTACTTGAGAGAATATCCAAGGAATACGGGTTTACAAAAACAAATCTATATAAATGTTGGCCACACACATACACACACACACACAAAGGTCATGCCTGGAGATGTCAGGGGGAGTGAAGCCTGAACAACGAAACTCCATCACTCCCAAACCCTGGGCCCGAGTCTCCAAGAACCACAACCAGGAGCTGGTGCCACCCAACACGCCTTCAGCACACCAGGCCCCAGCCAGGTAGGAGGAAAACGGGAACCCCAGTTCTGGCACGCAGAAGACCCGCCCCTCTGACGCGGGGCTGATCTCCAAGGAAACCAGCGCGGGCGAGGCGTGGCTCCCAGCTGGGGGTGGCGCTTGAGATTCGCGCCCTTGGAGGGCCAGAGCGGGCCGGAAACCTGGGCGCCTCCCGGAAGTGTTCGTAAACCGGGCCGCGACGCAAAAGGCCGAGGCCCAAAGTCGGCTCCCGCCGTGCGGCTGGGACAGAATGGGAGGGGGCGGAGCCTGATCCAGGCCACGCCCCCTTCCCGCGCAGCTACGGCCTCGGGCTACAGCCCGGAGTCCTGGGGCTCCTCGGACGCCGGCTCCGGGCCCGGAGGGCTCCGGGCGGCTTCGTCGTGCTGCGGTGGCGGCGGCTCCTCCTTGTCGTCTCGCGAGTGCGGCCCACGCTGCTCCAGATGCAGCTGCAGCAGCGCGCGGCGGTACATGGCCTCCAGCTTTTCCAGGCGGGCCCTCAAGGCCCTGGCGGTGCTGAGCTCCTCTTCGGAGCCGCCGCCGCCGCCGCCTCGTGCGGGCCTCCGATTCGCTCTGGCCTCCTCGCAGCCCGCGGCCGCCCCGTCGTCGTCGCCATCGCCGGGCAGCCGCAGCGCCTGGCGGAAGAGACTGCGGTTCTCGCGCTTGAGCCGCCGGTTCTCGAGCCGCAGCCGGGCGTTCTCCTCGCGGAGCCGCGCGTTCTGCCGGTCCCGCTCGTCCCGCGCGCGGAGGGCCTCCAGGTGGCTCGCGGCCAGGTCGGCGAACCGCTCCTCCAGCTGCTGTCGGGCGCCGCCCGCCCGGCCGCACCAGCCCACGCCGCCGCCGCCAACGCCGCCTTGGAGCCGAGCCGGGCGGCCCAGGCCCCGGCCGGCCGCGCCGCACTCGGCCCCGCAACCGGCGCCGCCGCCGCCGCCGCAGCGCCCGTGCCGGCTGGCGCCACCACGCATGCGCCACATGGCTCCGCTCCGCCGCCGGCCGCGGGGGCCTCACGCCGAGGCTCGGGCGAGTTCGGGGCCCGGCGGGGAGGCCGGGGCCACGACGGAAGAGAAGCGGAGGCGGCGGCGGCGGCGGCGGCTGGCCCGGCGCCAGAGGAGGCCGGGAATGTGCCGCGGCTGAGGCGTGTCTCGTCTCCGACGGTTGGAGCGGCCCCCGCCGGGCCTGCGGTCTCCGGGCCCGACGCGCACACGATCCCCCCCGGGAGCGCTCGGCCGCCGTGCCCGCCGCCAGCGCGGGGGGGACGCGTCCAGCCGCGGGGTTCTGCCCGGGCGCCTCCGTCAGCCCGGGGCACCGCGGCAACCGGCGGCCTCGCCCCGCTCGCCAGCAGCCACCCGCCTGGGCTTCCCTGGCTCTTCGCGTGACACTCTCCCGGCAAAAACATTCAAAAAAAACAGCCACCCCAAGGACGCCTAGTTCGGGGGGTGGGGGCAGAAGGCACGGGGCATGCTGATAAGAGGCCACTGCTGCTAGCGTCTAGAACACAGCGGAAGCCTCAACTCAACGGAGAGTGTTTTTTTTTTTTTTTTTTTTTTTTTTTGCTTTTTGGGTCACACCTGGCGATGCACAGGGGTTACTCCTGGCTATGCACTCAGGAATCACCCCTGGCCGTGCTCAGGGGACCATATGGGATGCTGGGATTTGAACCCGGGTCGGCCGCGTGCAAGGCAAACGCCCTACCCGCTGTGCTATCTCTCCAGCCCCGAGAGTGTTTTTTTTTTAAAAAAACAAACTAAAAAAAAAACCGTACACAGATAGTTCTGAGCCCCCCCCGGGGGAGCGGGGCCCTCCCAAGGATGATTAGGACCCTGAGACCAGGACTCTACAACACAGGCCAGAAAGAGCTGATTCGCTCAGGCCAGCCCGCAGCACTTCCAAGATCTGCCCGTTTGCCCCAGAAACAGTACTGTTTCAACATTTGGGGAACATAAAATTCCCCACATTTACCTGAGGAGTCCATAGTTTCAAGGGACCTAAGAAAAGACTGGAGGATGGTCAAGTCAGTTTGGATAAGATACAGAGAGTCGGTCTCGCTAAGAGAAGTGGAAGCAAGGTTTTTTTTTTGGTTTGAGGGGCGCACTGTGCTGTAGTCGGGACATCAGGTGGATCTTGGTGATCTATATGTGGGGTATTAATTCGGAGTCTGCAATCAAGGCAAGACCCTTACCCACTTGACTCACTCCACTATTAGTCTGGCTGAAGAGCGATATTTTTTAAGAAGGATCCCAGTAAGTAGGTTCACTAAAGAAGAACATAGAAATACGATTCAGAGTTGATTTTTTTTACTTAGTAGTTTACTGAGTTGTCCCTAAATTGGGTGGTAAAACATAGTACAAACAAAACCTCATCCCCAGCATTTCATAGTGAAGTGATTCCATTTCAAAACATATAAATTTAGTAGTATGAAATACCATACCATTCTTTAAAATTTTATCTTTAGTTACTATTGATTTACAAGAATGAAATGTTTATATTTTATGAGTACTGTCTCCACACTGTAACCCCCATGACAACAAAAAAAATTAGAAAACTTTTGTTTCTGTTTTACTAATCTTTTCTAATTAATCACACACGTTCTTTTGAGGATTAGGCACATATTCTATACACTATCAGTTGCATGTTTTCTCTGACATTTTTTCTTATTCCATATGCATGGTATTTATAAAATAATATTTTTATATATACATTACTAACAATAGAAGTACTTTTAAATTTTAGTGAAGCAAAGTAATTTTTATTGACAGAAGTTTAGAGAGATGTGAGGAAAGAGAAAGGAATTTGTTCAAGATAGGATACAGGCTTGGGGAAAAAAAGCCATTAATATTTTCACAAAACTTGGTATGACTGTTGAGAAATAATAGAGTTCATATTTGGGGCAGGGGGTTCAGTGTGGTGGGAGGACAGGACTGTCTCCCAAGAAGTGATCAGAAGACCAAGGACCATTGTCACCACCTGGCCCATGGTTCAATGCCAGAGACCAAGAAGCTCAGATCTCCTGGAGAAGATGCTGGTCTAGTTTCCACTGCCAAACCCTGCAGTGTGTGTAGCCCCCTGATCTAGCACACCCACATCAGAAGTGGGAAGGTGGAGCGAGAAGTGAATTTTGATGGTCAGTTTATATATCACCCCATTGTAAAGATAGCTAATCAAAATAGATAATGGGATGCCTGGGTGTGGGGTAAAATAGCAAATAAAAGGAAGCCTCAAGCCAGCCTGTCTTGAGAGTCTGTCTGTCTGTCTCTCTCCCCCTCCTTACCCCCTCCCTCCCTCCTTCTCTCTCATGATGAGGAGACTATAAGATGTCAAATATCTGGCCCTTGAATCCTACATTTCTTGAAGTCATACCTCAACTTATGCCAAATTCATTTTGGGGTGTCATCCTATAACCAATTTCTGTTGCCCCTGTCAAGCAACCTATACTATTCTCATCAAATAATTATAAATATTGATTAAGTTCAATAATGTAACAATTTGAATTCCTTGGGCAGGTATCACTGTCCATAATCTGTATGCACTGGATATTTTCATGCTTACCTTTTGACTGCCACTTTTTTTACTCTTCTACCATGTTCATCATCATCATCATCATCATCATCCCATTGATCATCAAATTTCGCGAGTGGTCTCAGTAAAGTCTCCATTCGTCCTAGCCCTGAGATTTTAGAAGCCTCTCAACTCGTTCTTTCCAATGGTGCAGCATTGGAGGCTTTTTCAGGGTCAGGGGAATGAGACCCATCATTGTTACTGTTTTTGGCATATGAATACGCCATGGGAGTTTTCGAGGCTCTCCCATGTGGGCAGGAAACTCTTCAGTAGATTGCCAGGCTCTCCCAGAGGGAAAACTAGGCTATACGATGTCGGGTATTTCCAGGTGCTTGGTTTTATAGTCTGTATGTTGGCCGTTGGTGGGATTACCCAGTGCCAGGGGCAGTTTCTGGATGTGACCGCCTAGCTACTGGAAAATGGGGAATTTGGGCAGAAGAGGCCCAGGTCCCATCCGAGCAGACTTGGAGGTCTCAGCCCCGGGTCCCACACACCTAGGTTTCTCTGCCAGTTCCTTCATGTGTGAGGTTCATCCGAACATGTGGAGAGGGACCTTGAGCATGGCTGTGGCTAGGCTCCGGAGGTCTTTTGCCATGTTAGTGAGTACTTTTATGCTGGAATTTGGTTGTAATGTATCTACTGTGGAAAAAAAAAAATGTGTCCCTCCCTTTCAAATTACTAATGTGAGTGTAATAGCACTAGAGATGATGCCTTTTAAAGGGACTTAGGTTCAGAGATAGTTATAAGGTTTAGGGTCTCTTGATGGATGGTGCCCACAAAAGAGAAAACACCAGGAAGCATACTTCCTCTTTCACTCTTCTATGTTTGTATTACAATCATTTGTAAATCAGGAAGAATGTCCTTACTAGGGAGCTCAGTTGGCCAGCACCTATATCTTAAACTTCCTAACCTTCAAATCTTTAAAAACTAAATCCTTTTCTTCAGACAATAGCTTTCATTGTTCTCAGTTATTTGGATTAAAAAAGAAATCTACCAAAAAAAGTTTATGCCTTGCCCTCTTGGATCCTCTGAAATTAGGCAATTTAACTGTCATTTCTTTTCCACGTTCTGTTTTTGTTTTTTTTTTTGGGGGGTTTATAGCTGGTAGGGCTTGGGGGTATCATGTGGTGCCTGGGAATCTGGGGTTCCCACATACAAAGCATACACTCTAGCCCCTTTTGCTATCTCTCTGATTGGTTTCTATCTTATTTTTTCTTCATAAACATCAATAAAATAATGTCTGTTCTTGATGTTTCCCTGTGTTAATTTTTATTGCGCAAATAGGATACTAGTTCCTAGAACAGCATACCTATATCTATATCAATATCTATATCTATATCTGTATCTATGTATTGATATAGCACTGTAGCACTGTCATCCCATTGTTCATCGATTTGCTCGAGTGGGCACCAGTAACGTCTCCATTGTGAGACTTCTTGTTACTATTTTCAGCATATTGAATATGTCACGGATAGCTTTCCAGGCTCTGCTGTGCGGATGGGACACTCTTGGTAGCTTAACGGGCTCTCTGAAAGGGACGGAGGAATAGAACCAGGGTCAGCTGAGTGCAAGGCAAATTCCTACCTGCTGTGCTCCAGTCCATATGTGTGTGAGTGTGTGTGTGTGTATGCATATATATATGTATGTATATATATATATATAGTTCCTTATTTTCTTATATCAAGGAAGACTTTATCATGCCAAAGTTAACATATATCTAGTAGAATTAGCTAATCAAAACTCATCAGGAAATATTTGGAAAATATTAGAACTATTAAAATTGAAATAAGGATTTGGGTACTTCCTTTTTTAATGACAAAATTTAAAAATAAAAGTTGTTGTTAAAAAAAGATGATACTTATGATGTGTAGATTTAAAAATATGCAAAAATCTTGAGTTATGAAGTCAAGTTATCTATGTAGGCCCTTTCTTACTTCTTGAGGAATGCTTGTAGAGCTATAAATGTTCCCCTTAACATGGCTTTAGCTTTGTCTCATGGGTTCTGGTAACTCCTGTCTTCATTCTCATTTGTTTCCAGGTATCTTTTGATTTTTTCCTTGATTTCCTTCCTGACCCACTCATTGTTCAACATTGAGTTGTTTAATTTCCAGGTGTTTGATTTGGTTCTTCGAGTCTGTGTGTGATTAGCGTCTATCTTCAGTGCATCATGGTTTGAAAAGATAGTTGATACAATTTCTATCTTCCTGATTCTATTGAGGTATGTTTTGTGACCCAGAATGTGGTCTATTTTGGAAAATGTTCCGTGTGCACTGGAAAAGAATGCACTCATCTGTGCAATAGAAAGTAACAGAATGGGAGACTATCACCCAAGAATAGTAGAAATAAGTACCAGGAGGTCTGCTCCACGGCTTGGAAGACAGCCTCACATGCAGCTCAGATAGAGAAGGGAACACCAAGTAAAGTGTGGTTGGAGGACCTGCTCAGGATGGGAGATGCATACTGAAAGTAGACTATAGATTGAACATGACGGCCACTCAACCTCTATTGCAAACCATAATACCCAAAAGGAGAGAGAGAACAAAAGGCAATGCTCTGCCACAGAGGCAGGGTGGGGTGGGGCAGTAGGAGGGATTCTGGAATCATTGGTGGTGGAGAATGAGCACTGGTAGAGGGATGAGTACTCGAGCATTTTATGACTGAAACACAAGCACGGAGGTTTGTAAGTCTGAAACTATACCTCATGGTGATTCAATAATAAAAATATATATAAAAATAAAAATTTAAAAATATGCAATTTTTAAGAACAGTGGGTTTTATAGTACGATATACCTGGTTTTTGATAAATACCACAACTGTCACCCCTATATTATATCTTGAAATCAGTTTTCTCATTTGTAAAAAGGGATAAAAGAATTTATGAGTTACTTATAAGATGAGTCCCAGATATAGTCAGTGCTATTTAAAATTTCATTTCAGCTATTTACTTATAAATCTACCCTAAACATAATATGCAGCCCCTTTGCATATATGGTTATTATTTGATAGTTTTCATTAAGTGTTTGACTTTTTTAAAATTTATATTTTGTAAGTTCTATGTGCTGAAGTGTTTGGTTAATCTTATTTTAAGCTTGGTATTTGCTAATATTCACTATACAGCTCTAAGTGAGCATGGTTTATTTTCCGAGAGCAGATTTATTAAGGCCATGAAGAACATGTATTGATGTTTGGCAGCATAAATATGTTCTTATTGGAATAATTACTACAGAGTTCGGAATTGGGAATATTGATTGCATTTATTTAGTTTTTTGATACGATCAAAAATATTAAAAGCCATCAAGCACTAGCATTGCCTTTTAACAGCATCATTTACCTGGAGAAAAATTGTGGCCCAAAGAAAGCAGCATGATGTATCTATATTAATTATGATACTTTCTACAGAAGGAAGAAATGCTCTCTTTCCTTCAAATATTATAAAAGCATTAACCTAACCAATAAAAGAGGGCAAGAACATGATCGATTGTCAGAAAGTAATATAGCTAAGAGCAAAGGGTATCCACACAGGATACATGCCCATAACAAGTCCAAAATAGATTCTTTGAAGAGGAAATATGTTAGTTCTAAAATAGCACTGTTTTATGTTATATGTTTTCAGGTTAACATTATCTCTTAAAGAGTCTGGACTAGTGCCACTCACTAGCCATGGGTAAATATTTGAACTTACTTTTAGTGAAATAGACTTAAATTAAAATATAAATTACTCGGTTACACTTATCACATTTCAATTATTCTAATAAC
This sequence comes from Sorex araneus, assembly GCF_027595985.1. NCBI lineage: Eukaryota > Metazoa > Chordata > Mammalia > Eulipotyphla > Soricidae > Sorex > Sorex araneus. The sequence continues at coordinate 47,465,409 of NC_073302.1, read as the reverse complement.
ATATCCATTGCCAAGTGCTTGCTGTCACATGTGACTTTAGCTAACATGTCACAAAGAGCAGATATAGAACATGTTCATTACCACAAGAAGGTCTATTGGATAGCAATGGTTCAATTAGTATATTCCACTTCTTACTCTATTTTATTTTAATTCAGTTTTCAGAAAGCTTTACTAAAACTGATAATGGAAAAGAATACATGAGCTGGGGGGCATGTCTGTATAGTTCCATATATTTTGTATGTCTTATTAACATCAAGGAAACCATTAAAGTTCATTTTATTCTTAAACATATGTATCCTAGAGAGTATTTGATTTTCAATGTATTAAGTTATGTTCATATCATTGAAAGTGATGATTGGATTTGGGGATACTTTATAATGAGAACTAAGTTATTCATGAGTTATTTTCAGAACAGGAAAAACCAAAGATATTTAATATTTCAACTACGAAAGCACCTCAAAATGTTTCTGACAGTTTTTCTTCCTTTCCTTTGAATAATACTTCAAGAAGACCCACTAATCTGCTATTTCTGTGAAAATTAATGAACAATCCTAGTTTTACATATAGTGAATATCCATTGAAATGCCAGTCATGACTTGAAATGCATATCCAATTCATATCTTCTCTCATCACAGCCTGATTAGACAACCTGCCTGATTAGACAACCTGTCCTGGGCAAAGAAGGCAAACTTGACATTTGCTCTCTTCTTTCCTTTACTCCATACATTCCTTTAGTTACTCTTTCATCCTCCTCTAGGTACTGAAACAAGACAAAGGGATTGTGAAATTAAAGGAAAAGAAAAAAATCATAGCTACCTACCTGGTGCTGCTCTTTACTGGCCTTAAGCCTTCTGACAACAGATACCTAGAAGTTAGACTTCTCTTTTTCACTCATAGCATTTCTCTGTGGATTTTTGTTTATTTGTTTGTTAGGTGGTATGGGGGGAGGGTCATCTTCCATATATTCCTCTGGAAGCCTGGGGTCTTTCACTCTGGCCTTACTTAGCCAATCATGATGGTGGTACAGTGTTAGGGTTCAAAGACATGGTGCTGCTCAGACCCTGAAGTGTTGGGTCTCACCAAGCACACTCTGGTGGTGCTCATTTCTTTGGGGCCACCAGGGTCATACTCAGCAATGTTTGGTCAATACTTGGAAAGACCCTGTGATGCCAGCATTTGAATCCATGCTGGGGGGCATGCCAAGTGCCTTAACTTCTGTACTATTTTCCTCTGAATTAAGAGGAAAACAAATTTTCCCATTTGTGTGTTATTTGATCACACTACAATCGTTCTCTGATACAAAAATTTCTTTTTTCTTTAATTTTAATCACTTCTCCAATACTTATTGTGGACTAAACACTACGAAATCTTATCCATGGAGTTTTGTTAGTGTTCACATTCATTTTTTAGTTAAAAAATAATTAAAGCAACATAATTTATAAAGATATTCATAGTTGAGTTTTGGACATGCAGTGTTCTAGTATAGATTACACACCTAGTGTCAATTTCTCCCCATCAATATTCCCAGGGTCCCTCCCAGAATTCTTTCTCTGCCTCTGGCCTGCTCTCTTGACAGGCACCTTTTTAAGTGTAGTTGTTAAAATTGGTGTCCACATTCTTATTAACACACTCAGGAGTAAAGTTTCAAAGAAGATACCTATGATCCATTTCATTTGACACATAAGGTTAATTTAAACTCTAAATACTACAAGCAAGCTCTTTGGAGTCAAACATATGTCAAAAAACAATCATGTGTCTGTAAAAAATTACAATCACGCATGCACGGGAAGGGTGATGTGATGTGCGTGTTGTTCGAGGACTCTCTCGGCATGGCACTCTCTCTCGCCGCTTGAGTTAGGTGCTCTTGAGCCACTGTGTATGGACCAGATTGGGATGGCTCCTCCTTGTGCTCTGCTATTGTGTGTGCCATTGTGCTCTCTTCTGTCTGTCTCTCTATTTCTATCTCTGTAGTCTCTCCTCTGGTCTCTTCCCACCTCTCTCTGTCTCTGTATCTTCTCCCTTGCTTCTGTGTCTTCTCTCCTGCTTCTGTGTCTTCTCTCTTTCTGTGTCTTCTCTCCTGCTTCTGTGTCTTCTCTCCCACTTCTGTGTCTTTTGTCCTGCTTCTGTGTCTTCCCTGCTGCTTCTGTGTCTTCTCTGCTGCTTCTGTGTCTTCTGTGTCTTCCCCTTTTCTCCTAGTCTTAGCTCATATAGCAATCACGTAGGATGGTGACACAAAGGTGGGTTGAACATTAACAAGTCAACAAAAAGGGGCAAGACCACTCCTCCAGGAGATTAACAAAATCTCATCTAAAGAGATTACTCCAGATTACTAGGAGATCCACTGGAGTGTGAGATCCAAACAAGGGTATGCCACTTTCTTCCTTCCTCAGCTAGTAATCCACTTAAATAGTTGTACTAAACATACTTCAAAAATTTCTAGCAATGTGATTCTGTATGAACACAGTAAGAAATATATCAAACTTAAAGTTTGGTTCTTTCTGAGGACATTCACTATATATTCCAGACCACAGTTCTCAGGCCAGGTTAGTCTTCCTAACCCCAGCAGGGTCCTAGTCTCGTCGTTACTTTTGGATCATGACACCATTTGTCTATGACCATGCTCTCAACTTATAGTTGAGTATTGTGGCACTTTGGCCTGGCCCATTTCGATACCAGGGTAGCTCACAGCTTGCCCTGGGTCCATTCTGTCCTTTGTCAGGACACTGCTTTGGGGGTACTAGGAACTAAGGGCAACTGAGTTGAGAAAGTAGATGCCCAGGAGTACATATTATTGGAGTCAATCAGCTTCCAAGTTACAAAGCTTGATATTAACTGTCTTCCTGTGTCCATACAGAAAGGACATTATTTTAAGGTAAACTAAGTTCCCTGCGGCAAGGCTGAAAGGATAAACCCAATGTTATCCTACATGTGCCCATTTATGTTTTACATATTATTTTAATTATTTTTTATTTTGGATCCTCACCCAGGAATGCTCAGAGTTTACTCATGGTTCTGTGCTCCAACTCATTAAACTATCTCTCTGACCCCTAAAAATTAAGTTATTACTTTAGAGTTTTTGGATAAGCCAATATTTTCTAATTATTAAGAAAATAACAGCTCTGGAAGTGAAATGCTGATTCACATTTCAACTTTGTAGTTAAATGGAAATCATATTGCCAAAATCACCAGCGATTATTTACAGACAAAGATATCTGCATGAGATTTCGTACAAGTTAATGTAAGAATAGAAAACTTTGTTCCTCAAAATTAAATGGAGTGGAAAGTAGATACTCAAAATAGATACCCAAAAATTATGCATACAAAAAGGAAACTACATAGGGCAAATTCCAATAGGAAATTAGAGACTTACTGCAGTATATTTTGACAGGCAAGCATATAGATTGTTATTTTCTAGGAGATAGCCCACTAGTTTCTATAGTTGAGGCTCAATAAATCACTTGAATAAGAAAGGATTAAAGGTTGAATGATAGAATGAAGATGACAAATGTACCAAAGATGACAAATATGTGACTCAAAAGCTTGTACTCACACCCTGTCCACATATCACTATACATACACTAATCACACTATTCTGTTATGCAAAGGTTGTAGTTAGGTTCGATTTTTAAAATATTCTCAATGCTGTACTCTAAATTTACTGGCACTAATATGTGAATAATTTAATGTCAGTTTCTTCCAAAATTCCTGAGATAGCACATATTATAAGCTCATCCTCATCTTTCAAGTATAGCACTGTGCATATTCCTAAATTATAAGTTTCTGTATTGTTATTTGGTATTTTAGCCGTCATCATCATCATCATCATCATCATCATCATCATCATCATCATCATCATCATCATCATTCTGTTAATCATCAATTTTCTCGAGCAGTCTCAGTAACGTCCCCTTCCTAGCCCTGAGATTTTAGAAGCCTCTCTTTACTCATCCTGCCCAATGGTGCCCATTGGAGACTCTTTTAGAGTCAGGAAAATGAGACCCAGCATTATTACTGGTTTTGGCATATGAGTACGTCACAGGGAGCTTGTCAGGCTCTCCCATGTGGGCAGGAAACTCTTGGTAGCTTGCCAGTTTCTCTGAGAGGGAGACTAGGCTATGGGGGATCTTGGCGGATGAGTCCCAGTCCCAATCCGAGCAGACTTGGAGGTCTCAGCCCCGGGTTCTGCACACCTGGGTTCCTCTGCCGGTTCCTTCATGCATGAAGCTCATCCGAACGTGTGGAGAGGGGCCTTGAGCATGGCTGTGGCTGGGTTCTGGAAGTCTTCAGCTGGTGGGGGTCTGCTCGGGGTGGGGAGGGAAACCCAACCCACCCCTTCCAAGGGGCCCTAGTGAAGACAGCCAGACACAGGGGCAAGAGACTCTGTGTTGCTCTCTTCCGAGAGCTTGGTTTTATAGTCTCTGGATGTTGGCCAGAGCTAAATTTAAGCAAAACAATAGCTTTCTGTCTGTGCTTTGAATTTTAATTTACTTCAGATAAATCACAAAATATAGTTCCTTGCATTTATAGTCTCATGAGCTATTTCATGACCATAAGAGACATTTTATGAGATTTTAGTTTTATGAATGTTTTACACTGGGTGACATATTATACATATATGAAATATAAAGTCATTGACATATGCAATTTTTCTTTACACAATTTGAATTAATTATTTGCATATTAGATTTCATGTCTTATAGTAATAGTTAAAACACATCTTCATTAAGAGTAATTTGAGTTACTTATAATAAGTATGGGATAACTGTAAGTAATTCACTTTCCTGTATTTACTTACTACTGAGAGATACACTACAATCTGGCAAGCTTGATCATGTAACATTAGTGATGATCTTGCCAGAGTGTGATGAGAGGCAAGTACCCCAATCACTAGTCCTACTCTCAAAGCAAGGCCTGAAACTTTTGTTTGAAAGGCCAGAAATAACACTCTTCCTTGATTCTAGATAGCAACAAACAACAAACAAAAGCCAAATCTTTCTGAAATCCTCTTAAAAGTCTCAGATCAGGACTGTCAGCTGAGCCTATTGTTGCCTAGAGATTTAGAGGTTTTAGGGGATAGTCCAAAGGAATGAACACTGTCTGTTTTAACAGCACCGACTTGAAAGATTTTTTTTTTATCTCAGCTATCTTATAGGTCATATTGTTTTTCTAGGCATGGGACAAAGGAATATCATGAAAAAAATACATCAGACTATATCTTAAGAGCAAAAGCTATACACCTTTAGAAAAATAAATTGACATTGATAGAAAGAATATGGACTTCAATTTCTTGTACATGTTGTTGTATAAGTATATTGTATACAGAGTGTCCGTATAGCATATAGCATTGTGCATGCTAACTGAGAGAACAGGGCTCAGTGGAGAGTATGTTCTAGTGCAAGTGGCTTCCCATTCCATTTCTAGGCAATGTGCTACTTGATGTGTTCGATTGCTTCTTTTAAAATTTAATTTATTTTGTGACAGCTGGGTGGTTATGATTAGTTTGTTCTTTTCAATTTCAGTTTATATGGAGTGACTCTGCTTAAGTAAGAGAAAGGTGTGCCTATGACGCAGCAGGGCTTGAGTCCACTGTGTCAACCTTGTGGACACTGTGTGGCTCCTTGACGAGAATGTAGCCGGTGATGCCTCTGGCAGATTGAAAAAAAGGTCTTGCCCCACTCCTTCAGACACTATACTAAAGAGTATGACACCATCTTATTTTCAAGACTGTTTTATATTTTGGAAACTTGATCTCTTTCTAAATTTATAGATTTCTTGACATAAAGAGTGGAGAATTTTGTCCTAGAGTCTTCTTGTTAGCTGAACTTTAGTTCCAATCAATGATGATAAACAGGGCTGCCCATTTCTTTTACAAAATCTAGTTGCAGATATATCAAGGGATAGAATTTTAATGAAGATATCATAAGTCCTAATAAAGACCTTATTATAAGTAAATATAAGTTATAGGTAAAGACTTATTAAAAATTTGCAATAGAATTAAGACTCCCTAATCTATGTTCCCAGTAATGTGCCTTATCTCATAAGAGTTGTCCTTTTCTCTTTTCCATCCTTTTTATTTAGTGCAATAAAATACTTAATAGGATGTTTAGAATCACATTCTTATTATGGCTTCAGAATATTCTTTATATATGACCTAAGTTCAAATGATGAAAGTCAAATCTGTATTTAATAACTTTGAATCCACCCTTGTATCTAAGGTTCACATAGTTAATATATATTCTAAATAAGTGGAAAATTAGTGCTTTTTCTGTTTCCTTTAGCCTTATTATGTTTTTATTTTCATTTTATAAGCTATTATTTCTCTACATGGATTTAATTTAAATCTTTTTCCAAATAACACTTCTTTTTTTCAGATTTTTACTACCTTTAGACAAAAAGCTTTTAAAAAATTCTTTAATAAGAGAAAAAGAAATATATTGTAGAGAAAGACGCACCAGTCACACTAATAGATGAAGTAAAAATTAAATAATATCTTTTAACCTATTAAAACTATTTGAATTTATCACTATTTATTAAAATAAGAATCTTACATGTACTGGAAGTTTTCAGATTAGCTCCCAGCATAATCACTATGACCTCTATTGGAATTTCTTCTGATTTCAAGTAATATAATTGTGAGAATTCCAGCTGTTTTTGATAATATTAATTTATGAAAATGTCACTCTCTAACCTTGGCAAGTTTCAGTTCAATTTTTCAATGAACATCTACTTCTTAGAACTTCAGATTCAATGTTGTCATTGCAGGCACATCAACTTGCTTTTTTTTTGTCCTGTGTTTCAAGACTGACATATGGAAAGACACGGCAAACAAACTATGCATTTAAATGTAGTCTATAAGTTATAAATACATATATATGTATATAATTCAAAATGTTTTTATGAGTTTATCTTTTTAAAAATTATTATTTCAAGAAAATCATCAGTAAACCCACTTGAAATCCCAGATTTCCCATTGTATCATTTCATCTAACATTTGATTTTGTGATAACATTAACAAAATGTTAGTGAAAATGACATTTTATTTTGAACAAAATACATGATCATTAAACTCAAACATTTTTTCTCCTGAAAAATGAATTATTGCATCTAAAAATATTTATGAGGTAACTCTTTACAACAGTTTGATGCTTCTGTTTGAGAGGACAATACTGTTACACAATATCCACCATCTAAGTGGTAATATCCCCTACCTTATCACTGCTAGAATCTTGCAACAAACCCTTTTAGTCCTTGGTTACATCAACTTTGTGGTTAGGCTAATGATTTATTTTTCATTATAGAATTTTTTTCATACATACAAGTGAGAATATAAAGTATTCATCTCCGTATTTCTGATTTATTTTCTTACTATGATCCCCTCCACTACAATTCAAGCTGTAGCAAAAGACAAGATTTCACCTTCTCTTTCTCTTTCTTGGTCATCACACACAAACACACACACACACACACACACAAGTATATATCATATCTTATTTACTCACCTGGTATTGAGTACTTCAGTTATTATAAGTTGTGCTGTAACGAACCATAGTTGTGCATATATCATTTTGAATTAGCATTGTATTATTTTGATAGACACCTAGAAATGGAATTGCCAGACTACTAATAACTCTATTTTCAATTTTTTGAGAAATCTTCATAGTGGTTTCCAGAAAGGCTGGACCAATTTATGTTTTCAGTAGCTGTGAATGATGATTCTTTTTCTCTATACCTCATCACACTTTTTGGTCGTTTTAGATGTCATTGTCAAGGGATGAATAATACCTCGTTGTTTTGATCCTAACTTCCCAGGAAATCAGTGAAGATTAGCGTTTTTCCATGCGATTATTGTTAATCTGTATGGTTTATTAGGAAAGTGTTCAGTTCTTTCTGTCATTAAAATGCTTTGGCTTTGTTCTTGTTGAGTTTTGTGAGTTCTTTACATATCTTGGATACAATTAGGTCTTGCTAAAATATTTTCTTCCATTTGATAGGAGTTTTTCCTTCGTTATCTGTTTTATTTTTTGTTTGCTTTTACGGGGCAGAAATTTTCCAGTTTAATGTAATCCCATTTTAAAATTATTATTATTTGGCACTGAATTACAAAGGATGCTAATGAAGTCAATATCATGTAGTATTTTATCTTTTATTTGATATATTTTATAGTTTGGGTTTTAAATCTTCATATCTTCAGAGTGTGTTGCTATGAAACTGAAATTCAATATGACATCCACCATCAAGTTTTTTATGTTATATTAAATATAAAATATTTATTTTATATATATATATTAATTTTAATTTTTTATTGAGTCACCATGTGGAAAGTTACAAAGTTTTCAGGTTTAAATCTCAGTTATACAATGTTCAAACACCCATCCCTTCACCAGTGCACATATTCCACCACCAAGAATCCCAGTATAGCTCCACCCCACACCCCCACACCCCTAACCCCCCCACGCCCCTAGCCCCCCCCCCGCCTGTGTAACTAATAAATTTCACTTTACTTTCACTTTGATTGCATTCAATATTTCAACAAAACTCATTGTTTGGAGAGTCTCTCCCATAAAGTCAGACCTGCTGAAAAGGAAGCATTAGATAATTTGTTTTCCATTGCTGAGGATGAAGAGGTATGAGGTCGAGTGACCACACTTAGCGGCCTCTCAGTTTTGGGTTTCTGTATTTTAGTATTTTAGTAACTAAGTCCAGAGAGATATCTGCCAGAAGTTGCATCATTGCCAACTTGTACTTCTCAGTTACATTATATTCCACATATGAGTGCAATCCTTCTATGTCTGTCTCTTTCTTTCTGACTCATTTCACTCAACATGATACTTTCCATGTTGATCCATTTATATGCAAATTTCATGACTTCATGTTTTCTGACGGCTACATAGTATTCCATTGTGTAGATGTACCAGAGTTTCTTTAACCAGTCATCTGTTTTGGGGCACTCTGGTTTTTTCCAGATTCTGGCTATTGTAAACAGTGCTGCAATGAACATAGAAATCCATATGCCATCTCTACTATACCTTTTTGTCTCTCCGGGAAATATTCCCAGGAGTGGTATTGCTGGGTCAAATGGAAGCTCAATTTCTAATTTTTTGAGAATTGTCCATATTGTTTTCCAAAAGGGCTGAACCAGTAGGCATTGCCACCAGCAGTGAAGAAGAGTCCCTTTCTCCCCGCATCCACGCCAACACCGGTTGTTTTTGTTTTTTGGGATGTGGGCTAGTCTCTGTGGTGTGAGATGATATCAAGGTTTTTTGAGGCCCCCAAATATGGCACTATAAGTGATTCCATTATTACAAAAATTGAGATCCGATATGGTATCCAAGATTTTAAGAGGTCACAGTCTGTGACTGTAAGGGTGAACCTTATTTATAACTTCGTTTAAATGCAGTATTGTAGTATTGGGATGCTAGATATTCAGCATTTATTCCTCTCGCCTTACTCCCACTATCACACACTGCAGGATACCCTGACAGCAGTTCACAGCTCTGAGGGGCGGCTTGTTTCTGGCAAGGTCTCAATCTAACTCCATTTCCTTCTGGTCCTGAAAATTATCTCTTGGCATCCTATTATCACTCATAGCTCTTTAAAAAATCATTTCCACCTAGATACATTTTTGCTTACTTTGACTTTAATTGAACTATAAATTCTATTAGGCTATACTGTTGTTTTTCTATTATGTTTCTGGTATCTAGCTTAACATCCAGGTTTCGGTTATTACTCTATATGTGTAACTTTTTAAACACCGACTTATAACTGCTAGATATACTCCTAATTGACCAAAAGAAACAACTATTTTGGCTAACAATTTTATCTGTTTTAGCCAAAACAGAAAAGTGGAGTGCGATTCTGGACAATCCATGAGATTAATTGATGAATTCTTTTGATAATGTCTTTAGTAGCATTCCCTTTTTTCCCTTTTCTTACTCTCTTCTTCCCTCTCATTTTTCTTCCTCCCTCTATATATTTATAAAGTATTCACTTTGTGCCAGGCACATTCTAGTACTTAGGACTTAATAATCAACAACAACAACAACAACAAAAGATTATTTTTCTGAGAAGAGTAGAAATCATAGACTTTGTGTTGGATTGCAATTTCTTTTCTACAGTGTTTGAAGCAATTTTTAAAAATTTCTCTCTAGAATTACTATGGTAATATTATAATTCACAAACCTTTTCTCTTGTATCTCTATCTTTAGTTTCAAGACTCTCTAGCCAATATCCCCATTACTCTCCTAAGTTGCATTGCTTAAGTTTTAAATAATTCCTTATTACTTTAGAGTAAATTTTTATTAGTGTAGAAATGTCTATTTATGCTTTATCATAGATTTTATCTTTTGTGCCTGCATATTTCTAGGTTTTCTCTCTCATTGTTCCCCATCTCTTGTATACCATCATTGCAAATTCTCACATAAAAGAAATGTATCCCACCCATTACTCAACTCGGCAACTAATTTTTTTTTTCCTGTTTATTTTTGCTTCTGCCTGGTTTGTCCTTCATTCCTTTTGTCTGGATAATTCCCGTCTCTAATTTACAGTTACACTCATGGCTTTACATCTTTTGAGTTGGATCTCATTTTATTTACTTTTATAACATATAGAATTTATTTCTTTCAAAATACTGGTAAAAGTGCACTATCATCAACATTTTATTATCTCCATTTATTGTTATCTCCTTGAAAAATATGTAAAATATTTCTTTGTCTCCCTATAAAATGGAAGAAATTTAAAATTAACAATCTAATTTGGATGTTTTAAAATTATGATAAGTTCTCAGGTTAGATATGGCTTAAAGAATCATAAGAATGCAGCACTAATGTAGGAAGTCTTTCTAGCCATCACTAATAAAGATTAGGATGCTGGCCATATATGCACTATCTATGAGTAAATTAAATTTAGGATTTATTATAGCTTGTTTTCATCAAATAAAGTGAATTCGATGCCCCGAAATACAGGCTTAGGAAACATATCTAATCCAGGTACAGGTGGTGTTCAGGAATTGAATTATTAGATAAGAATATGGATCTATAGTAGTATATGGCCATATGAGACAGAATATAGAGGATTTTTCTGAGTTAAATGAAGAGTAGGGCCAATACTTGGAATGTGAATTGTTGAGTATTCTAAGTCTGTTTAGGCACTTTTTTTTATATAACTATGTGAATTTGGAATAATAAGTAGAAGGTCATAATTTAACTATATAACAAATAAAATATTCAGATTTTAAACAAATGTTAAACTTACACTTAAATATGCATGTTGTCATTAGTAGCTCTGGAGGGCAGATATTAGGTCAATATAAAATCACCAAAGAGCAGACTAGCTAAAAATGAAGTATTTTATATAGTTAATAATGTTAAACAATGATATGACCAAATGCTTTCCTTTATTAGTAAACATACCTAATTATAAGTTTATTATCAATTCACTGAGGTTATTTAAGTGATATCTCCATTTTGCGCTGAATGACTTTGAGTTGAATGGCTGCTCATATTCTCCATGGAATTATACTACACAGTTTATATTATTTCTTGTTTTTTTTTCCTGGTTCTTGCTTTTTAGATAAAAATAGCTGACCTGGAATACCATATTGGAACTATCTATTACAAATGAACAGGCTTCTAAAAGACTTGTGGTTAACACTTGTAAAGATGGGATAGCTCAGAAGCTTCCTGTACGACAAGTCAAGATCTGATCCGCTCCAAGTATGTATTCCAAAGAGAAATTTTAAAGAAAAAAAAAAGACAGAGATTCATCAACTAGACAATGCTAATTTTAAAGTCTCTCAGGAAGTTTGACCTCTAGTTTATTTTAAAATACTATATTTATTTTAGTTGCTATTCCATCATATGTTTAAATTGTTTCCACCTATCCCAAACATATTGTGAAGTGACTCATCAGACATCTGTGGCAAGTAAATGCACATAGTGTATTTTTAGACTAGAAAATGTTTGTATGCATTTATAGTAAAAGCAAAATAAAATCTGATCTGGAAAAAAGTAAATTAGTCAGTCCTGACCACTATCGTGCCATTTTTATTTTTAGAACCTACATTTCCACAGTACAATTTTAAGATTACCTACCACCTTTAAATGCCAGGATTAATGTGAAATTATTATTTTTTCACAACTTTTTTAGAGAAGCCCTTCTACAATGAATTTTGAATGCTGTTAAGCCCTATTTATGGTTTTAATAGCTTTACACTAATGAAAAGCTCAGATTCCCTTTATATACCCACCTCAGGGGTTCATCTAGAAGGTACTCTATTGATGTGAAAGAGTCAAATTGATTTCTGCCGAAGATGAGAAAGTAGTAAAAAGGCTCAAACTACCTGTGGATAATGAAATGTCTTGTTTTATCACAAATAATACTGCAAGGGTTTTTTAGTCATTTCTTCGAATGACTGTCCCCCTGCTCTCCACATAGCACTTCTTCTGGAGTCTAAACTGTTAGGTGCATCAAGTTAAAAAGGAAATTAGATCATCTCGTAACATTTTAGTGAGAAGAGGGCTAAGCAAAGAAGTATGATTCTGCATCTTGATTTATATGTTTAGTGGTATTTGTATAATTGAAAAGCTTGTCTTTCAGGTCAATTAGGTTTTTCTGAAATAATTAACCAGGATATTAGTCTGTGCATTTATGAAAATGAGGTTTAATATAGGAGACTAAGAACTTCCTCATCAGAACTCTTTTACTGTCCTCTCTCCTTAAAAATATCTGGAATTTCCAATCTGTCAACATTTTCTCAATCTGATCATACGTAGCCTTCAAAAATAACCTATGTTTCATTTATATTAGAAATACTTTATAATAGGTTGCCATGAAGGGTAAACATTTACTACAATGGGTGAACTTCATCAGATATTTGCTTTAAATGTATCTCCAAATAAATAAAGATTTAGCAAATATGCAGTAAAAGAGATGTAAATCCTCCTTTAAAAATGTGCTAAATTTTAAAAACAAGCTTTAGTCTACAATTTGAATAACATCCAAGCTACTTTGTGAAGAGTGAGTGAATTTTATAGAAAAGTCAGAATACAAAAATTAGAATCTGGAGTAGTATCAGATAGATTAAATCCAGTTAGTCTTGGTCTAGTTGCAAAAGCAAGACCATTGTGGCCAGGGGAGCTTACCGTGGAACTGACACATAGACTGAATGTCATGATGCTGTCATGGTGAAATCAGTATTGATGAAAGTTGCCTGCAGCAAGAGAGAGAATGGGAGAATCAGAAACTATTCACTCAGAATCAAATAAGAGATCACAAGATAAAGCCCACTCAAGCAAGAAGTAAATTGAACCATGAGCACCAGCCAGAGCATGTGCAAAAGACTAAATTAGAGATATGAATATTTTCCTGATTCATGAAGCCAGGGAAGGGGAAGTCAGGTGGCAAATAATGTGGCATTTTATTTTGAATTGAATGAAAGCAGTCATCACAAGCAATAAATAAAATTGGTCATCATAAGCTTGCATTTTATGCACAAAAATTTTAGATCCCCATACACAACTGCAAAATAAAATGAGAAATATCTTCCTTAGCAGACAGGAAGCAATTTTGGGGATGTACTTTTAAATGTATAGAATATAAAAAGATTAACTATAGTGTGTTACCTTTTATAAAGAAAGAGCAGTAAGAAAATACACCTCTTTATTGTAGAAAAAGAAAAAGCTCAGAAATGAATGAGATAGGTTACTTATGTATTGATGGAAATAGACTAGAAATATTGGGATTTAACAACAGATCAGAATATGAGAAATGGAGGAAGAGAACATTTTAAGTGTATACTTTATGAAAAATCTACATCTTAGAACCATGACACTGATGTTATAAATAGAAGTAATATGGACATGGGGGAAGTGCTAAAAATAGAATGCAAATATAGCAAAATGAAATTGACCCTTACAAATTAATGACATAGTTCCACTAAAAGGGTCAGGAAACTCTAGGCTAAGTAAAATATATTTCATATAGATTTGGGTTATGAGGTATAGTTTTCTCAAAATGTGAAAGAGGAGCTAAAAATAAGGAACAGGGAAGGTTAGAGTAGACTTTATGATGCGTTGGAATTAGAAATGTCAGTTGGAACTCATTAAATTTATTAGAAATAATAGAACTAGATAATAAATGTATAGATGAATATATGCATATGTCTTCATGAAACAATAAATTCTAGCTATATTAAATGAGAGGTCTACAAATGCTTTCTTTTCAGCAGATCGACTTTAGGTGGGAGAAACTCCAAATCAATAATAGTGAATTTTTTTGTTTAAATATTGAATGTAATCAAAGTAAAGTGAAAGTAAAGTGAAATTTACCAGTTACACATGCGGGGTAGGGGGCTGGGGAGGTGTGGGGAAGGGGGTAGGTATATCGTGATTCTTGGTGGTGGAATATGTGCACTGGTGAAGGGATGGGTGTTTGAGCATTGTATAACTGAGACTTAAACCTGAAAGCTTTGTAGCTTTCCACATGGTGAATCAATAAAAGAATTTTAAAAAATAAATAAATAAATAAATAAATGAGAGGTCTAAAAGCAGTGACATCCCAGTAGAAATGAGAATAGAGGAGACCTATAATGAGTTGATTAAGTAGCACTTAAATTCTTTGGGAAAGTAACGGTTAATTCTAGGCTTATAAACTTACTAGAAAATAAATTTAGTGTATTAATTAGTACAGGGAAAATAAAGAATGATTAAAATAAACAAACAGCACTGTCCTGCCATTGTTCATGGATTTGCTCGTGCGGGCACCAGTAACGTCTCCTTTGTGAGACTTGTTGTTACTGTCTTTGGCATATCGAATATGCCATGGGTTGCTTGCTAGGCTCTGTGGTGGGCAGGATACTCTCAGTAGCTTGCCTGGCTCTCCAAGAGGGACGGAGGAATCGAACCCGGGTGGCTGCGTACAAGGCAAACGCCCTACCCGCTATGCTATTGCTCCAGCACAATCAGTGGTACCAAAAATATCAGTGGTACTAAAAATAAGTTAAAATCACTGGACATAATTAAATCAGGTAAGCACTTACTACTGCAGTCCTAACTCACAGTCCTGTCCCTGCTAGTCTTAACGACCCTGATGCTTACTAGTACCACCCGAGTCCATCTGAGCTGTAGTATCAAGGTCCAACCAATGTCTTATTGCCACAGGACCCCTGATGGACGTTTGTTACCGATCTTGGAGAGGATGAGGACACCTCCCCCCTGAAGCACGGCGAGCCCCCAGTCCTTCCTGCTGTGATAACATCCTGGACTCACTGTGGAAGCTGCCGGAATTCGACGGAATAATCTTCATATTTGTAGTTCACCAGGAACCAGGCCGAGTTGTAGGTCTTGATGCACTTTAAGGAGGAGAGGGCACTTAGGAGAGCGAAGGGACAGGCGCAAGAGAGATGCGGACGAAGGCGGCGACGTGGTGGGTGCCCACGGGTATAGCTAGACCACGTCTGCACAGATTGCCTCCCGCTCCCGCATGACACCGTCAGAGTATTGGGGTCTGCCCGGCGCAGAGGGGTGACCGTGGTGACCTCTTGGTCTGTGAACAGATGGCACACCATGTGCCGTTCCTGACTTCACAACGGCTTGTTCCTTCATAACCCTGTGACCTCTTCTCCAACGGAGACCTGGAAGCCACGTATGGACAAGCGACTTTTTGGTGGCACTGACTGACGTGGCGATTAGTTCTGTGAGCCGCAGGACACAGATCTGCTCTCTGCATGTGAGGGACACAGTGAGGTGACCAGGGGGAAGTGACCCCAGGACATCACATGTATGTCTTTGTGTGTATCCATGTGTGTCTCTATGTGTGTTCATGTGCATCCATCCATGTGTCTCTGTGTGAACATGTATCCATGTGCGTATATGTATGGATGTGTGTTCTTGTGTGTTTATCTGTGTCTATGTGTGTGTGTCTATTTGAGTCCAGGTATGTTTATCTGTGTCTATGTATGTTTCCACATATGGGTCCAGGTGTGTTTGAGTGTCTTTGTGTGTGCCTATGTGTGTGTTGGTGTATATATATGTGTGTGTGTTTGTGTGTGTCTCTGTGTGTGTCCACACGTGGAGCCTCTGCAGCCCTGGCCTGCCCTCCCTGTGTCTGTTGACCGGGCTGACAGGAGCCCCTGAGGAGGGCACGGGCCAAGATGATAAGACCGCAGAGAGGAGCCGAACGAGGGGGAGCTCCGGGCTCAGTTTCTGGCTCTGCCTTGTCTCTGAGCACCAAGCTGAGAGCAATCCCTGTGCACCACCAGGCATGGCCAAAACACAGGTAAAATGTACTTGCCTGTGAAGATAAAGAAATAACATAGCACAGGGCTTAAGGTGCTCTACCTGCATGTGCCAGCCCTGGATCTCTGTGGCCCCCCAAGCACAGAGCAAGGAACCAGCAGCTGTGAGCCGACACCCGTCCCCACACATCAAACTTTAAAGAAAGAAGCACAGAAGTATGCAATGGTGCAAGTGTTGAACACTAGCTTGCTCTGAGCTCCAGGATTCCGGACCAACTGTGTGCGTGTGAGATTCCCTCCACGTCAGCTTCTGGCAATAACGAGGGCTGCAGAGAAGCAGAGCCAGGCTCAGTGGCCGGAGCCTGGCTCTAATAACCCCTTCAGAGAACTTCTTCGACAGACAGGCAGGACAGGGCAACCACCTGTTATGCCTCTGGGGATGGGAGGAAGGGCTTGTGACTATGTGAGTGTGTATATGAGTGTGTATGAATGTGTGTGAGAGTATCTATAAATGTAAAACCAGTAACAACACGTCTCACAATGGAGATGTTACTAGTGCCCACTCGAGCAAATAGATGAGCAAGGGGATGACAGTGACAGTGATGAGTTTGTGTGTGTATGAGTATGTGAGTTAAGTGTGTGAGCATAAGTGTATGCATAGCTGTGAGTGTAAAGGCGTGTATGAGTATATATGAGTGTGTGTGTGTGTGTGTATGAGTGTTTCAGTGAGTATGTGTGTATGAGTGTGTGTGTGGGTAAGTGTGTGTGTGCGTGAGTTTAAAGTCATAAGTCATCAGGCCCCTCTGTGGACAGAAAGAGGATGATGAGAAGCTCTGTCTAGTCCACCCTGCCAGGAGGGCCTCGAATCACCTGGCTGATGTGGGCCCCACTGCAAAGTGTGGCCTTATAAGGCGCCACCCACTTTCAGGAGAGAACTGCAGACAGAGCCCCTTCAACTCCGCAGCTTTAACACCAGCTGGGTGGGCCAGAGAGCAGGGAAGGCACTAGCCTTGCATGTGGCCAACTTGGGGTCGCTCCTAGGCCCCCTGCCACCATATGGTCCCCTGAGCCTCCCAAGGAGTGATCCCTGAGCACCCCTTGGTGTGGCCTCAAGAATTTTTTTTTGAAGGGAAAACTGGGTAATTAAGGATCTGGCTACATGCTCGGTGGTCAGGTATAACAATTTTCACATAAAAATCAATTTTTATACCTATTGAGTTTAATATTGGAGCTTTGTATCTAATAAATTTCAACTCTAGAATTGTACCAACAGATGTGTTTTTATCTATATTACAATAAATTAAAAAATTTTAATTGTAGAGATTAATGACTGAAAATGAGAAACAGAAGAGAGTTTAGCATAATTCTGTTATTGTTAAATTATTATAGCAGAAATAAATGCACAAATTTTATCTGCTTAAACGAAATATAAATATTTTAAAAAGAAAGAAAATGAAATTTTACTTAATATGTTTCAATTTTTATACCTACTAAAAAATGAATCTACAGGGGCCCAAGCAGTAGTTTAGCAGGCAGCACCCTTGCCTTGGATACTACTGACTCGTGTTTCATTCCCAGCATCTAATATGGTCTCCTGAACACCAACAGGAATGATCCTTGAGCATAGTGCTAGAGAACCCCCTTAGCACTGTCAGATGTGGCACCAAACTAAAAATAATAACGCCCTGCCACAGAAGCGGGGCAGGGATGGGGGGATGAGGTGGGGGTAGGGGAAGGAGCACTGGGATCATTGATGGTGGAGAATGAGCACTGGTGGAGGGATGGGTGCTGATTATTATATGACTGAAATGTAACCACAAACGTTTGTAAGTCTATAACTGCATCTCATGGGGATCCATTTCAGAAAATGTAGCACTGTCATTCCATTGTTCATCGATTTGCTTGAGTGGGCACCAGTAACGTCTCCATTGTGAGACTTGTTGTTATTGTTTTTGGTATATCAAATATACCACTGGAAGCTTGCCAGGCTCTCCAAGATAGAAAATATAAATAATAATAATAATAATAATATTAAAATAAAAATAAAATAAAATTTAGAAAATACATGGAAAAATAGCCAAAAATTAATTGATAAATTTCTAAAGATATTGGGTGGAGAGTTACAGCATTCCATATAAAGACAAATAGATCATATATATTTATATATAGTAATTATATATGTAAATATTATACAAGTAAATATATATAAGTAATATATATATACTTTTAGAAAACATAATATGGACCATACGCAGCTATGTTCCCTGGGACTAGAGCTACTGCTGATGATGTTCTGTGATCCAACTGGTTCCAGAATCAAACTCATATCTCTATACAAACATTAAGTTATATCCCCAGACTAAGTATTCAATTTATTTTAAAGAACTACTATGGCTAAGTAACGTGTTTTGCCTTGAACATAGCCAAACCAGGTTGGAACCACAGACTCCTATTTGGTCCCTGGAGCCCATCAGAGATGATTCTTGAATGCAGATCCAGGAGTAAGCCCTGAGCACCACTGGGTATCATCCCCCAGCAAACAAACAAACAAACAAAGCATAAAAACGTATTCTGCTCACACTGCTATAGCCAGAAATCAAATTTGAGCTATATTATAAAATTATAGATAAAGAAGAGAAAGGCAACTTATACATCAGACTTGAAAATGAATTAAAGTTATTAAGGCTTAAATCCTCATGCATTTTCCCCTGAGTTGCTTATGTCTACTATTGAATGCACCTGAAGCCTTTAGAAGATCCTACAGTGTCTTTTAAGGGCCAATTCTATTCCAAGCAATGTTCACAAACTTAAAAATACAATACTTGCTTTTGAGTAGAGAAAGACAGACTGTTGACAGTTCTATTTATAATAATAATCTGGAAAAGAAAAACAATATTTTGTCTTATTTGTAAGGTTTTTTGCATTAAATCTTACTAAAGGCTAAGAGTCAAATAATATAAAACTCCTTTTTTATATCTTTTTCTACCTCCTGAATATATAAGGCTCCACTTCACTAAAGGCAACTAATTTATCTTCACTGCATAAAATGTGAGTTTTCATAACTGCGACAGTATAGTATACACATCATTTAAAACTAAAATGAGAAAAATTTTATATGAGCAATAAATATAATAAACATGTTTAAATGTAAATGTAAAACACATCCTCAGACAATGAGCCTACATGAACACTGTGGTATTTAGACATTTGTCAGACAGTCTTTTCTGTTTTGACAGCCAAATGAATGTTATATATAGAAAAACTCTCTTTGGAAGATAGACTTTCTTGCCTGGTTTCCTCCACTCTGAATACAACTGTAAGATATTTCAGTATGTGGGAAACATCTATGATACAGAGTTAGAAAACATTCAGGCATGAAGTACCAAAACAGTCACATACTTGTAAATCCAATATGCTCACCCATAATGATTCATTCTCAATTGAAAGCATATTTTCAAAGTCTAGGACATCCCAACTTGCATCGGTGACGTTTTGTGCTCTTGACCTTTTTTACAGGTGAGCTTTAAAAGGCTGAATGCAAATGCCAATGCAATAGTACAGTGGGTAGGACGCTTACCCTGGCATCTGCATACCATATAGTTCCCTGAGCCCTACCAGTAATGACCCCTGAACACAGAGCCAGGAGTGAGCACTGGGCATCACCAAATATGCCTTCTCCAAAAAAAAAAAAAGAGAGAGAAAAAGAGTGCAAAATTGACATTTTATTTCTCTATTAGAAAATGTCTGTTTTAATGCTTATATGAAACTAAAAATGAAGTGCAATCACTTCTTCCTTTATAGTTTCAAATAAAACTATAGGAGAAATAGCCAGCAACACATCTCTCCTTATAAAACAAATAAATAATTCCCAGAATCTTGTTTTGAATTTGATTAATATCATCAGCTTGAATTTCATGATAGTCACCTGGAAATAATTTTTGAGATCGTGACAAAGGTGAGAAAATTTTAAATTATGAAACAGAATAAGAATATCATTGATTCATAATTAATGGTAAAAATTGACAACATTAGCTTTCACATTATTTAGGAGATAAGGGAAGAATATTTTTTTATCTCTCTATGCTCATATTCTGTTTATTTGAGAACTCTGGGATTACTCTGTACCAAATACATTAGGTCATGTACTTTAGGTCATGTATAATTACTTTATTGATTAAGTGAATATTTTTAACAGTGTAGAGTAAGTATACAGAGTATATATTCTTTCTATACAAAGTGTGAAAAACATAAGGAATAGTAGCACTCTGGAAAAATTCATTTTGCTAATACTTTATTCTAAAACATTATAATTTGCTGATTGGCTATTAGAACCCAGGGAGAGCAAGAAAGGAAAAGCTCAACAGAATATGGAATATTTGCTTCTTTTGAAATTTAATTGAAGTTACAAGCATGATAGGTATTTCAAGCATCATATATAAAATTGCTTTGAAATATGACCAAATAAAGCAAATCTATCAAGAAATGTGGGTGGAATGAAAAGATCATACTTAATACTTTTTATGGTGCCAGAAATAAAAAAATCAGAGATTTGCATTTAAGAGGTATATGTTTTGACAATGAGCCACTGTGCTGGCCAAAGCATAACTATTTAAACATTAGCTCATTTTAATATTAAAAAAATCAGTGTGTAGTCATGTTACACTCATTTAATTTATTTGAGGACCTAAATTTTTTTTAATCTTAATATTAAGCTTAGAGTAGATCCTATGTAACTGTATGAAATTGTTAATTACCTGTATACTTTTAATAATTACAAATTAACAAGGAGAAATTTGTTAAGAGAAAAAGAGCAGGAAAATGGGGATAATCCAATGAGTTAGTCTAATGGAGTATTAGGAAGAAATATAAACATTCTGGAGGCTAGGGTGGTGTGTTAACATATATTTTGAAGAGGTATGAAGTGGTATCCTGGAGCCATATCCCATTATATAAACTAGCATTACTTCAATGATAATACAAAACATAATGGGGTTGGAAATGCTTTCCTAGGTTTTTACTAACAGTCACCTGTTTTCAACATAAATCAAGCATTTTTCTGTACAAATACCTTAACATTTCTTTAGCTGTAATTCCCTAATAATTACTTAAATGCATTTTAAGCCTTTTTAAACAAATTGTAGCCAATCTAAGAACATCAAAAAAACAGAAGGAACTATAATGATTATAAAATAAAAAATAGGTGGTCAAGTAGGAAGTAGGACAAAAGAGTTAAGTAGATCCTCTATGAAAGAGATTATCCAAAAGCCCAGTTGTTTTATGTAAAGATGATAAACTTAATTGGAAATGCAAATTAAACTATTTTGATGCTACTATAAATACTGTAAAACAGAATATTTAAAGTGAAGAATACAGACATTACTACATTCAGCCAAGATATGTGCAAATTAGCACAACATTTTGGGAAAAGGCTTGGCAGTATCTTCTAAAGCTGAACAACGATGACCTGTGACCCAGCAATTATCACTCTAGATAGATAACTATCAGAACTTCTTTCTTCACACAAACATAAACAAAGTAATATTCACAGAAGCACTATTAGTAATAGCTTAACTGGAAAATGCCGACATGTCTACAAATAACAGAATGAGTATAAAAATTTATGACACAGTCATACAATAAAAGGTTATACTGTAAATGAAAGAAAAAGAACTACAAAATGCAACAACAGAAGTAAAATTCACAAGTATGATTTTTAGATATAACAGGTGTATGTGGAATAAATTTATACAAATCTCAGTAACAGATTGAAGTCAGTAAAGTAGTAAAACCTGCAATGTAGGAGATATAAAAGGTCTTTTGGGTCCTGATTATATGATATGCTTTTTTTTTTTTTTAATCTGAGTACTTGTAATGGGCCCATGGTTAGAGAAGAAAGTATTGACACACGAACTTTGGGGGAGGAAGAAATTTTCCTTTGATAAAAATTTTATATTAGAATGTTAATTATACACAGAGCCATGAAAAAGCCCTGGGCACCACCAGGTGTGGCCCAAACCCCTCTCTGCTCAAAAATGTTCATTATTATAACTGCTCATTGGAGAATTTTATGCTGAGATATGAGATCTCAAATTTATTTATATTAAATTATATGTGGAAAACTTACCAGAACAAAGAGTCTTTTAGTTTAATTATGGACTCTCAACTTTGACTTCTTTTTCATCTTTTCATGTTTCTGTTTTGATAGAGGGCACTTTAAAGATCAGCTATAAGGAAGTTTTATTTAATTTTATAAAACAAAATATATTTATGTGCTTTACAGTAAATCCCATAAATAGTTATACTACTAGTTGCTGACCTTGCATATTTGCATATATATGTGTGCATATAAATATACATATATATTTCCTCACATTGTCTTTATCCATTTATCTGCTAATTGCCATTTAAGTCTTCATTATGCATCTTTTCTGCTACTATGAATAGAACTTCAACCAAAATCAGTGTGAAGCTGGATCTCAGACACTTCTGGCTTGATGGCATCACTTGTTCTGGTCCTGGAGGTCCTTTTGAATGATAGAAAAGGACAAAGAATAATAATGACCTACAAAAAAAGACCAACTCCAGTCAACAAGGTATGTCACTAACCATCTAGTACCACTATGGATGACCCCTATGTAAATAATAATCAATTAGATCTCTAAAGAAGCTGACTTTTTGTTTGTAATTTTATTTAAGAAAATTATGAGGGGGGGTCGGGATAAATCTGGCAGTGCTCAGGAAGTACTCTCAGCTCTGAGATCAGAGGTCGCTCCTAGTGGTGCTTAGAGAATCATATGTGATGTCAGGGGTCAACCAGAGTTGTTCTCATGTTAAATGTCTTAGCCCCTGTACTTTTTTTTCTTCTTCTTTTTAAAAAATTTATAAAGTAGTTCACAATATTTGATTACGTTTAATATTCAAATACCAATCCCACCATCATTACACCTTCCCACCACCATATTTCCGGTGTTTCCATCCCAAACCCCAATCCCTGACCCAAAGCAGATCCAAAATAATATAATATTTCCTTCTAAGGTTGATTGCTTCCTACTTTTAATCCCATTAACTGTGATGCAGTACTCTTGGACTATGGATAGAGTGTGTCATATGAAATGTCATGTGCCCACAATTGTGGCCAGGTGGTCCAGGGAAAGTTTCACTCATGGGTGAGGCTCTGCCTGAACATGTGGAGAGCAGCCATGAGCAGGGTGGTGGTTCTGGAGGTTTTCAGCTGCTGGGGTTGGGTCCCTTGGGGTGGGGACGGGTCTCACCCGCCTCCCTCTGGGGTGCCCCAAGTGAAACAGCCTGGCATGTGGCCCAGTGGCATGGTTATGGTGAGTGTCATGTTACTCTATTTCTGGAGAGGACATGTGATCTGGATGGTGGCTGATGACGAGATTATCTGGCTCCACCCAAAGATTGTTTACAGGTGTGACTGCCGAGTTGCCAGAGATGGAGGGAGAGGGGGACAAGGAGGATATACGGGCACAGATCTCCATTCCTGGTCCCATTGAACCCAGAGTTCTCAGTCACAAAGTCCCGCATACCTGGGTTTTCTGGGGTTTCGCTTGTGGGTGAGGCTCTGCCCGAGTATGTGGAGAGTGGCCATGAGCAGGGTGGCAGTTGATTCGGGAGATTTTCAGCTACCGGGGCTGGGTGCCTTGGGGTGGGAAGGGGTATCACCTGACCCCTCCTGAGCCCTTGTACTTTTCTTTGGCACAAAATTCAATTACATTAATTTTTTTTATAGTTCCTGCTTGCTCCTATCTTTTTGAAAGTAGCATTCAAATTAGCAGAGAAAAAACTACGTATCTAGAAATTATATATGTATGTATGCATATATGACTATGTATGCATAATTGCATGTATGTGTATATGTAGGCCTAAACATAAAATATAAGCATGCATGTTATAAATGTGTATGTCAAAATATTTTATGTTTTATTTCCTATTATATTTGATCAAGGTCGCAGTTAACTAAAACATAACAACACCTTGTCCACCTTCACTTCAAATAAAACCTGTTTGTAAGCTCAGACTGATACAATTTCTATATCCTTCCATTTTCTTGTCAGTTAATACTGAAATTCAACTGTCTCCTAAACTCTTAAGCTTTATTCAATTTACTGAATTTTCTGAAAGTGCAGCGGAGAAGGAGTTTGAAGAAAAAAAAACAATGTGTCCAGGATGTTATTATTAACATGCACAGGAGCTGTCATATAAAGAATGACTGGAATGTTTTTAATATAACTTCAGCAGAACATACACTGCCTCTAAATGGTGACATAAATTGCATGCAGTGTTCATTTTGCTGCTTGATGCTATTACCTAAGACAATATAAATTTTACACTCCAAGCAAGTTGACAACAGCCTTCAATAGAGGTCCAGCTCTCTCACACTACACCTCCTACAACAAAACTAATTAGTACATTATATTCATGACAAATAAAATCCTCATCACATAAGAAAATTTTCTGGGATTCAGTACTATTTTGCCCTATTAGTTTTAATGTACTGAAAACAAAAAGTTAGATTTGTTATTCCTTGACACTTTATAGATGAATCATAAACAGTATTGCATATAAGAATGTGCATTTTTTCATAATTTCAGTTTCACAGAACTTTATTAAATAGTGAAATTGCAACTAGAAAAAGTCATAGAGGTGATAGGGAAATTCAAATATCTGATCGGTAAATAATTTAAAAAGTAATTGTCCTTAAGAATACATATATTTTTGTATTTACATACTTTTTTAATAAATTATTGTCCCTCTTGAATTAAGCACTTTTTCTGTTTTCACTGAGAGTTATTAAACATTTTTCTTTCTCTATTTTCTTCTAGCAAGGATATGCAATTGTACTTTTTGCTTCATTAAAATCTAACTGGAGTCCTTTAGCCAAAGTGATACTTAGTGCTGGAATTATGTAGTTGAGATACTTTGTTTAAGGAAAGATTAACTTTTAACATAAGAATTTTTAAAAAGTCAAGATTTATCATTAATTTTTAGGTTCTATGAATCTTTACTGGCATAAATAAGATATATAAGGAAGAGGAGATTAGTTAAGTATTTTGGCATGCCTTCAGGTTCCAAATACTCAGAAGAAAATAAAGTGGCAAAGGCACTGTCTTATTTACAACAGTGAATCATTTGGAGAAAAATATGATAGTTTTTTCTCCAAAATCTGAAAGTTGTTGCCCATCTCCTCCTATTGAGAAAATGCATCTAAGAACAACTACATATTTTTATACTGATCATCTTATTCAAATTTATATTTTTGTTTGCAAACAACCTTATTTTTAGATTATGCATATTTCATCAATTCTCAGAGTTTACGACTTACATTTTGTAGATAACACAAACAAGTCCAAGGAATATGGGCTTGGAATCCTAAGTTTTACAAAGCATGAGATTCCACTTATTCACTAGAGGACCATAGACAAGGCACTTATCTTCTCTGACTCATTATTGAAATAGGAATGATAATCCCCACTGCTTATGTGAGATAATGTTCGGGAAAAAATAGGGCAGTTATTCGTACTTAAACATTATTTCTGTTTCTTTTTATATAAATTTTATGTATAGTTTTTCTACTTTATATAAATGTGACAGGAATTTGACTACTATTTAACTATATTGTCCTTTTCTTCTTCCCACCCCCCATTTTCTCTTCTCTTCTTCTTTTTCCTCTTTTATTCATTTTCCTTCACTTCTTTTTATTCTTTCCTTCTTGTTCTTTTGTAGACGCCCAAGTGGCTCTCAGGAGGTAAGTTGCTCTACCAGTAATTAGCAGCTATTGGTTGGGAGATTCAGTGCAAGAGCTGCGAGGGCCCAACAGGGGTACAGGGTTACTGGAGTCACTTTGGCGGTGCTCCAGGGGCTACACACAATGGTGCTAAGGGGGCGCCAATGCATCTCCGTGTGTTGATCCCCTAATCCCTGTACCCGGAATAGAGCCCAGTTTGTTTGTGTAGCATATGTCCTAAGTGCCACACTCTCTCCTACCCTATATTGTCTTACTGTCTTTGCATGCTTTCATTTCAAAAGCTCCATAGTACATGTTCTCCATTTGTCTCTTTGGTTTTATCTACTAAAAATACTTTGTATTTCTGTGACTTATTTAAGAAATTTAATTATTGTTGTTGTTTTTAAGCTCCACTTTGTTGTGCTCAGGGGTTACTGCTCGTTCAGATTCACTCCATAAAGGCAGTGCTCCGATATGCACAGTATTGCTCCAGCCCTTTGAAATATTTCCATGGTTGGGGATGTCTCTTTAAAGAAATACTAAAAATAAAAGTGAAGTGAGTCCAACCAAAATATTTCATCTTTATATATGCTTGTGTTTACCATGCCTGAAACATATCACTTACTTCATAGAAAGTAAGTGCTATAAAATACTAATGTAACATTTTCAGCTTCTACTTTATTTCTTTCAAAACTTTTATTTATTTCTTATTTTTTTAGCTTCTAATTTAGTAAGTAGTTTTACTCACACAAAATATTCCAACTACTTTTAGCTTATTTCAAATTTCATTTAAAATAAGAAAAGAGGAGATGGAAAAATATACAATAGTTTTTATTTCTTTTGAAAAGTCCATGTATTAAGCAGCATCAGATGTATATGTGTATTACAATTTAATTCTGAGGACTTACTAAGACTTACCACAATTGAATTCAAGAATCAATAAGTTTTTCCATGTCAAAGTTTTGCCATCTTATTGAAAGGTGGGTCCAGTTGAATCCCTTTCTTTTAACCTTACCATAATCCCAATAATTGTATGTCACACTAATTATTTGCATCTTTTCTTGAAAATCTCCTGGAATCATTGTTTATAAACTTAATGGCACATATGGAAAAAGATAGTGGTGTTTATAATACCCATGCCACTTTTATTGTGCATTTAAAATTTGTTCATATAGTGCACCTGTTGTTTGAATATGCACACACATTCATTTTATTTGAGCGGAGTGATTGGAAGCCAATGGAAAAACTGCTTCAGTAACATTAGGTTGTTTATTCTTAGACTGTAGTATCATTTTTTAAAAATGTGTAAATTTCTTCTACTACACAATAAATGTGGGAACAATGGTGCATTGATTTCATTCAACTTTCAAATTAAGTATAAAATTAAGAAGTCCAGTTGTTAACATTTATCAAGCATTATGTTTTAAGCACTATACTTACACTGAAATATCTTCAACAGCTGTTCAACATATGCAACATTCTTTTGACTTTTACCACAAAAAACACTCAGGTTCAGAGAATATTAAATTACTTGTTGGGGTGATAGAATAATCTGTCTTTGCTATCCTTCAGTTAATAGAATTGATTAGCTTGAAACAATTTGGTCTTTATCAACAGCTTTAAGTAGATTCAGAATATATTTCATGTGGATATACTTAGTCAAAATACTTGAGTTCAAGTATCTGTTCTACTGTTTCACTTTCTGAATTGAGATATTTATTTCCCCCAATTTTCAATTTACCCATGTGCTAAAATGATGATTAGTAGTTATTACTACCTTTAAGATTTATGGCAAAGAAATACTACAGGTATATTCTCATGTATGAAAATGTTTCACAAAATGTAAAACTCATAAAATGATGGATCATATTCTGAGTATTTTATCAGTAAGTGTTGGGTAGCTCTTTTGATGGTAAGGCAAAATGCAAAAAGCAATTGATATACTGAAGACAACACTTTATGATTGCTCCATAGCCTTACATTTTTTCAAAAATTAAAAGATGACAGTTAAAATGTAGAGGAAATGAATAACAGTAATAGAATTTCCTGTAACTCACTACTTTTAAAACACTAGAAAAATTGATAAAGTGTTTTATTTTGTTGCAAAGAATGTAGTTTGAATAGGGCTTGATTTCTTTATTTTTATTCTATAACACACAATTTTCTACAACTTGGAAAATTGTCATACTCCTTCCTGAATCTGAACCACTTTTAAAACTGTTTCCTTTGTTCTTTCAATATTCTGAAATGTTAGCAAGATTTTATTTAACGTGACTATCCTGTTCTCTTAAACATCTTCATCTTTTTATCATTGACACTTTCCTATATATAAATAAAATTCATATTTACTAAGTTTTCACTGCATCCCAAACCATTAATTACAGCACTGAAAACATTTAAAAATAGTTATATACTTCTTTTAGAACTCCATTTACACTCAATTCAACTTATGATTATTACATTTATTTATGTTTTGTTTGCTGTTCTTACATTTTTTAAAAGAAAATTCCCCACTTTGGTGATTTAATTTTATAAAACACTGTAGCACTGTAATCCCGTTGTTCATTGATTTGCTCGAGTGGGCACCAGTAACGTCTCCATTGTGAGACTTGTTGTTACTGTTATTGGCATATCAAATACACCATGGGTATCTTGCCAGGCTCCGCCATGAAGTCGAGATACTCTCGGTAGCTTGCCAGGCTCTCTGAAAGAGAGACAGGAATCGAACCTGGGTGGGCCGTGTCCAAGGCAAACACCCTACTCACTGTGCTATCACTCCAAGTATATAATTCAAGTATATAATTTAAATGTCTCACCTCTTAGCATTCAGTATAATTGCACTTAAAATCAATTGTAATATGTATAACTATTTCCAAAGATAATTTTAAAAATAATACCAATAGCAGTAAGAGGAATGATTTACTGACTGAGCATCTTTTGTGTGGATTCACATGATCGGCCATATCCACACAGAAACCAAACTTATTGAAGTTTCAAGGGAGATCAAGATGCCGCTCTGTCTAACGTTCATCAATTTAAAGTAGGCCTTCGTTTCTGTTGAGACTGAAGCGGTCATCGAAGCCCTAGCCAAACAGGGCATTCAAACTCAGTTCCTGAAGATCCTCTGCAAGCTTGTATTAGGAATTCACTACCAGGATCTCACCGTTCTACAAGGAAGTGATCATTGACGTAAAAAGAGGGCTTTGGCAGGTCAATACCATTTCGCCGAAACTCTTCAGAGCCACCCTCAAGAATGTCATGCCAAGACTGGGATGGGAAGGAATGGGAGTGAAGATAGATGGTCAGCAACTACGGCAACTACACTACCTCCACGTCGCTGATGATATCGTTCTAATAACACCTAAACATTAGCCAAGGGGCAGAAATGCTGGCTGACTTCGACCATGAGTGTGGAAAAGTCGGACTGCAGCTGAATCTCACCAAAATGATGTTCATGAAAAACGAACTAGTCCCTGATATTCCATTTGCTCTTAATGGAACGAACATCTCCAAATGCAGCAGCTATGTGTACCTGGGTCGAGAACTCAACATGAGGAACGATTTGGTGCCAGAACTGCACAGGAGGAAGAGAGCAACGTGGAACGCCTTCAAGAGCATCGAAGAAGTGGTTAAGAGGGTGAAGAACCTCCAGCTCCGGGCACATCTTTTCGACTCCACTGTTCTTCCTGCACTAACATACACCTTAGAGACCTGAGCCCTATGAAAACAGGATAAGAATGCTATCTGGGTATCCCAAAGAAGAATCAAAAGAGCTGTGCTTGGAATATCACGATTCACTCAAGTGAGAGAAGGAATCCGTCGATGATCAAGAATCATTGGTGCTGTCTCATTTGCCAAGGTGTCAAATATCAGATGGGTTGGATATATAATGCGATTTAGAGATGACTGCTGTCCAAGAGCTGTTACCGACTGGATTCCATTGGACATGAAAAGTCCACGTGGCCGCCCACCTATGAGATGGTCAGTCGTCTTCGTCAAAATCTTGAACAAACAGTTTGAGGCTCTTTGTGTTCCTGGAACAAGCAGATACCATTGGGCTACACTGGCACGGAACAGGAAAGAATGGAGACGGTACTGGCACCCGCTCTATTAAATCAAAGATCAATGGGATGACAAGTGATGCAAGTGAGGGAATATAGATATTTATTAAATTGCTGTGCTCTATATGCATAGGTTTGCATAATTGAGTTTATATATATTCACTGGCAGACAAGAGATAGGTACAACTACAAAACATAGTTGAAACTAATGTGCTATATAATAGTAGTAGAATAGTTAAAAACAAAGATTATATTTATGATGGAAGAATATCTCAAGATGAAAAAATATGTTATTATCAGTTGTTACTTTAAGATACTTTGTATTTTTTAAAATACAAAGAGAAAGAAATAAATTCAGTTTAGAATAAAATCTATTTGATTAAAACTTCATTGAGATTTTAATGAGTAGCATGTTCAAACAAGTAAGTTTCTCAAAAGCAAATTTGATAGGTACTCTGCTTATAGTTTTTCATATAGAATCATGATTCTGAATGAATAAAATTCACTATATCCAGGATTAACTATGCAGCAATAGGATATTAACTCAAATATATATGAGCACTGAATATATAATGTGTAAATAAAACAAGATATTTAGTTACTATTTATAGTAACTAAATTTTACTACACATAAATAGGATTTATGGAGAACTAATTTATATTTAATTTAATCCATAAAATAAGATGAATGTATAATAGGAGACATGAGACCAAAAATAAGTAGAAAACTAATATAAAGGTAGACTAGTATTGAGAACACAAAATGTAAGATATAAATTTTTGCATACTTGGTCAATGAAGTAAAAAACTTGGTTTAAATTTTCTAGGATAGGAATGGAAGAAAATATAATCAGTTACACAAATCATGGCATGTGTAATGTAAATACAAGATTATTGGTGAGGCTAAGAAATTATTCCTAGGAACACTGATATATCTTTTCCTATGGGTTCTCTTGGGCTGAAGTAATGACACAGCGATAGGGCGTTCGCCTTGCACGCGACCGACCTGTGTTCAATTTTTCCACCCCTCTCGAAGAGCCCAGCAAGCTACTGAAAGTATCCCGCCCACATGGCAGAACCGGGCAAGCTACCCGTGGTGTATTCGATATGCCAAAAACAGTAACAAGAAATCTCACAATGAAATCTTACTGGTGCCCGCTCGAGCAACTCGATGAGCAACAGGATGACTGTGACTATGACTGATGGGTTCTCTTAGAAAAGATACTAATTATTAATAAAAGTTGTTAGTCACCTATTTAAATGCAATGGTGGATGCTATGGAATTGTTTTTAATATATTTTCTCAATGTAATACATGTTCTTAATGTACAGGTAAAAATAACTTCAATGATATTATATGTAACATCTTTGTGTCTATTTACAACAAATATTTTATACATAAACAAAAAAAGGAATGCCAAACAAATGAGGAAGGCTGCAGACCAAAAATTTGAATATTTATGTGAGCATGTCTAATAAATGCAGTTAGAAGTAATAAATTATGTAACCACAACAAAGCATGCCCAGAGATAAATCAGCTCTGTCCAGTACTTTTAAATCTCTTTCAAATCTCTAAAACAATTCCTGTTTTAGAGATTTAAAATTAATGGATCAAATGTATTTATTTCAAAAATACTTCATAAATATTGTATTACTCATTCTTTTGAAAAAAATTAAAACATTAATAATGCCATGATCTTACTCCTAGAAGGTGCTTGAAGTTTAGTAAGTTTATGTTAGTGCTTCCTCCCTCCCTCCTTCCTTCCTTCCTTCCTTCCTTCCTTCCTTCCTTCCTTCCTTCCTTCCTTCCTTCCTTCCTTCCTTCCTTCCTTTCTTCCTTCCTTCCTTCCATCCTTCCTTTCCTTTATTTTTGTGGGGCTGACCTATAGTACAGCGGGTAGGGTGTTTGCCTTGCACATGGCCAACCTGATTTGATTCCTACGCCCCTCTCGAAGAGCCCAGCAAGCTACCAAGAGTATCCCCCCCACATGGCAGAGCCTGACAAGCTACCCATGGTGTATTCGATATGCCAAAAACAGTAACAACAAGTCTCACAGTGGAGACCTTACTGGTGCCTGCTCGAGCAAATCACTGAACAATGGGAGGACAGTGCTACAGTGCTATGGTGGCTTCTCTCAGTTAAAGTGGAAGCTCTCCCATGTGGGGACGCTCCTTTGTGCCGCCACACGAGATCGACCCCGGAGGCAACTGAACCACTTTGGACACGAACAGCGCCCCCAAAATGCCTCCAAACTGTGTGCTTGGAGCTACTGGCCCAGGCGCTGCCAGCGGGGTATGGTCTTTTCTCACTCAACTCTTTCTTTTTGAATGCAGCGAGGCAACAGCCGGTTTTTAGACTATGCAGGAAGCCCGGGAAAGCCGATGGGGCGGGGCTTCCGGATCCGCCCTGTGCCGAGGATATTTAAGCACAGAGCCATGTGGGGACGCTCCTTTGTGCCGCCACACGAGATCGACCCCGGAGGCAACTGAACCACTTTGGACACGAGCGGCGCCCCCAAAATGCCTCCAAACTGTGTGCTCGGAGCTACTGGCCCAGGCGCTGCCAGCGAGTGATGCAATTACCAAAAGAATTTTCCCTGGACTTCATATAGAAATCCAAAACCGCGCGGCTGCGATAGCCTAATATCTCTTGATTGTCAGCAACGTGTAAATGTTCCTTTTTAGCAGGGCTTACCGTGGGGGGAAACTCCAAACAATAGTACTGGGTTTTTTGTTGAAGGGTAAAAGTTTGTAGCGATAGAATTTTAGGCAGAATTTTCCCTGGACTTTATATAGAAGCCCAAAACCGCGCAGCCTCGGCAGCCTAATGTCATCTAATCATCAGCAATATGAAATAGTTCCTTTGTAATGGGTTGGACTTTGGGGGGACCATAATAGGGTTAAAGTTTGTCGTGACGTGTAATTTCTGGCTGTCCTTTCCCTGGACTTTATACAGAAATTCAAAGCCGCGAGGCTGCTGCCATGGCTGCGCAACCTATTGTCATTTAATCATCACCAATATGAAATGGTTCCTTTTTAACGGGTCGGACTTTGGTGGGAACTCCTAACAAGAATAGTAAGTCTTTTGCTGAAATATTGAAGGCAATCAAAGTGGTAGCCATCTCTATAGACTGAACTAAGCCATATCCCCACGCCGGCTGAGAAGAAATATCCTTCTTTCCCGGGAAGAAACGCGGCGTGGCGTTAACCATAGTATGATGTCCATTAAGCTGACACGGACCTGGTGGCGTGAGAATGGGATACAAGGGAATAAATTATTATGTACTTGGAACATAATAATGCTGGTGGAACCTCGAGCTGGGGCCGATACAGCGTATTACTTGTGGTTCCAGAAACTGCTGGCAGACATTCTACCAGACTATCAACTAAGCCAGAGCCCCACACTGGCGGATGACGGGAAATAACCATCTTTTTCATTTTTTTTTTCCTTTGTCAGGCAGAGTGGTGATTACTAAACAGGCATGAACTTGGTGGCCAGGGACGAGGGGGGGAAAAATAGAAAAGTTATGTAACAAACAGCGGTACTTAATATCTCTACATTCTCAGCAATGGAGAGCTATCAAATGCTTCCTTGACAGTAGGACTGTCTTTTCTTTTTGGGGGGGAAACCCTAGCAACAATAGTGAGTTATGTGTTGAAACATGGAATGTAACCAAGATAAAGCATAAACGAAGTGAAACTTATCACTTTCAAGGGCGGGGACTGGGGAGGCGGGAGGGGGCGGGAGGTATAATGGGGTGGTTGGTGATGGAATGTGGGCACTGGTGAAGGGAAGGATGTTTGAGTATTGTATAACTGACATAATCCTGAGAGAACTATGTAACCCTCCACATGGTGATTCAATAAAATTTATTAAAAAAAAAAGTGGAAGCTCTCAAGTCAATCAAAGCTTAGGCTTGGTATTGCTACAGGGCTAGTGGTACCACATAATGTTGATCAAGGCAAGTCACAAAGTCAACTCAGATTTAAGAGGAATGGTAAACAAACCAGATTTTTTGAAAGAGGTAGAGGTGATTTATTCCACAATGGAAGGCACCAATGGGTGCTCTCCTTGTAGAATCTCTGCGGGCTATTAAGTAGGAGTTATCATTTATGTAAGAAAGATTTTTTTCAAATACACACGAAGTTTTGAGAAAACATAATTCTACTATAATAGCAAAGGAATAAATCACAAAACACAATGTCATAAGGCTTTATTTACTAAATACTGCACAATTAAGAATCAAATTTCAAAATAACTTCTCAAAATACAGAAATAATAAAAGACAAAGATAGAAAGCCAATCCCTTGACATACCTGTGCACCTGACCGAATATTTTGAAATAAGCTTAGAACAAAACTTTAGCCTAAATCAAATTAATGACTCTCCAAATTAGACAACTAGATGTTAGCTGAAATGTCTCCTATACATGCTTCTACTGTCCAGTTAATGGAAGTTACACCAGAATAACAATAATTTCACATTCCACAGTATACCCACCGTGCCAAAAGGAAAAAAATAAACCAAAAAAGCAACAATTCACCTTCAAGTTCTACCAAATTCTACTATAGTCAAATGATGGTATTTTTTTGAGATCCAGCATTTTTTGGTTTGTTTTAATTTTTATTTTTTGAATCACCGTGAGAATAGTTACAAAGCTTTCCAGTTTAAATCTTCATCATACAATGATCAAACACCCATCCTTTCATCATTGCACATTTTCTACCACCAAGAACCTACCCATCCCATCCCTCCCCACGACTATGTGGTAGATGATTTCCACTTTACTCACTCTCCACTTTGATCACATTCAATATTTTGACAAAAGACCCACTATTATTATTTGGAATTTTCCCCAACAATCAGACCTGCTGAAAAGGCATCATTAGATAATTTGTTTTTCTATTGCTGATTATGAAAAGCATGTTATGTCATGCGGCCACAAAGCAGCCACGTGATTTTGGATTTCTGATATTTTAGAAGTAAGTCTGGAGGGATTTCTGCCAAAAGTCTCTGAGTTCCGAGATTGGTTTGTGTGCTTCTGGGATCATGGCAATTCAGGAACCAGGAGCCATTCATGGGCTGCAACTCGGTGGTGGTGGTGCCTTATCGGGGCAGGGAGAGGGGCCGGTTCCATCCCCCATCCCGTGAGGTCCCCCATGTCACCTTCTCTCTCTCTCTCTCTCTCTCTCTCTCTCTCTCTCTCTCTCTCTCTCGTTTTTGACAGGGACAGACGTTAGATCATTTTTTTCCCCATTGCTCACTTTGTATATCAGGCACCTGGGGAGGGTTGTGGGCTTAACTT
This sequence comes from Sorex araneus, assembly GCF_027595985.1. NCBI lineage: Eukaryota > Metazoa > Chordata > Mammalia > Eulipotyphla > Soricidae > Sorex > Sorex araneus. Next base: position 47,430,067 of record NC_073302.1, on the reverse strand, counting down.
CTGGCACCAGGGGCAGACTGGGAGTTGGGATGAAACCATGCGGTTTGGAAGAATAGTCCTGATAGGCACATACAGGAGCCAAGCTTGTAAAAGCTTATGGTAGCCAGGATTCCATCTGGACAAGGCGGGGAGACTGCACCTGCTCCATCTAGAGCATCCTGGAGATATCGTCTGGGTATGAGGCCCGGACAATTCTCTGATGTTGTGGTGCCCCCTGGGTTTCTTCACTGCTGAGTGCTGGTTGGTTGGTTTTTCAGTAAAAATATTTGCTAAGATTTCTCAGAGGACTTAACTATATTAGCACTGTAACACTGTCGTCCCATTGTTCATCGATTTGCTCGAGTGGGCACCAGTAATGTCTCCACTGTGAGACTTGTTGTTACTGTTTTTGGCATATTGAATATACCACGGGTAGCTTGACAGGCTCTGCCATGCGGGAGGGATACTCTCGGTAGCTTACCGGGCTCTCCGAGAGAGGTGGAGGAATCAAACCTGGGTTGGCGGTGTGTAAGGCAAATGCCCTTGTGCTATCTCTCCAGTCCTTTAATCATATTAAAGGAAATTAATGCAAAAGTTTAAGCTACTTATATGTTTTTCTCTATTTTGAGATTTCCTTATGTAGGTAAATCACTTACTTTGAATTTTCAATATACCATTCAATGTAATCCTGAATTATTACTGAAGAATGCTACAAAGGGGATAATCTGGGAGATAGCTTATTAAACTGGAATGTATGTTTTGCATGCAGGAATCCCAGGTTTGGTCCCCAGCACTAAATAGTCTACTTATTTCGCAAAGGAAAAAAAGAATAATTGTAGAAATTTCTAGGGTTCACTGATTATTTTAAACAATGAGTTCCCATATTCTTTAAATTACTTCTCTTAGTGACCCTCAAGGTCAGCACTTCTTGCCCGGAGAACAGTAACACAAATACAGGTTTTGCAAACTACCGTTATTTATTCAACCATCTCCTACTCAGTGATGTCTACTTACGTGTTTGTTCATAAAAAAATTAGTTAGAAAATCTTATGTTACTACAGGAACCCATTAAATAACTGGCAATTTTGGTAGTTTTTCTTTTGATCTAGTGGTAAATGATTGTCAACAATTAGCTACAGAGAGACTCATGGATGCTTCTGCTGATGGTTTTTTATTGATCTAAAGAGTCCTAGTTTTCTATAAATCTTCACTGTCTACAGAAATATAAGGCTTTATCCATGAAATGACTTACATATTGTAAGATATGTATATTTCTTCTTATATAATAACTATGATAATTTTTAACCTTATCATGCTCTATTTCTTAAAAAAAGAAGAGAAGCAAAATAACATCATTTAGTCACTAAGAACTAATATTCCATGAAGAGTTATCAGAAACTTCTTTGGATAATTCAGATTTGAACCTGTTCAATAATGAGTTATCAGAAGTGAGATATTATCAGCCTGAATGTATCATTAAATAATTAAATTCAGTTCACACTCAGAATAGAACGGTGAGGGTATGACAAAACAAGGCAAATAAGCTTAATTGATTGCTTTCTTTGAATATTTTAATTGTCAAGGGATAATATAGTTAATAGTTACACAAATAGGACACATTAAGATGATATACTTTAGGGGCTGGAGTGATAGCACAGCGGGTAGGGCATTTGCCTTGCATGCGGCCAACCCGGGTTCAAATCCCAGCATCCCATATGGTCCCCTGAGCACCGCCAGGAGTAATTCCTGAGTGCGTGAGCCAGGAGTGACCCCTGTGCATTGCTGGGTGTGACCTAAAAAGCAAAAAAAAAAAAGATGATATACTTTAGAAAAAATATCTGACTTCTTATCCTTTAAGTCTAGCCCATGCAAGAACCCTTGATGAGTTTAGTAAATTCTAAGTACCTTAATACAGCTAGAGTAAATGGTTATTGTCAAGGTATAAACTCATTAAAAAAACATGAAAGCAAATAAGCAATCTTATAACAAACAACAACTAACATAGGAAATAAATGACATAGACATGCCATAGATAATCACTGTGACAAAAAATATCTATTTCTTGCAATATAATGTTTTAAATAATTCACATTTTCCCCTAAAATTAGAGAAAAATGTACTGGGGAAGATCTTCATGTAAGCTATACTATTACAGGATTAAACATAGGAGTGTGGAATGTGAGAACGTGAGGTAGCATGAGAGGGGAGGGCAAAGCTCCTCCCTCAGCCAAAAATACTAACAGTCATCTGGACAGGGTCTTACCAACCAACCAAGGGGGAAGGGACTTCCTTATCTAGTACAATTCTGCTTTCTATTTCTGTATCACTTTTGTTGAAGACTAAGTATATTTAAGTAATTCTCCTAGAATTCAACTGATATTTCTGAGATCTCAGACAGAAACATGCTGAAACCCATATTCCATAACTTAAAACCACTATGATGTATTTTCTCTAGTAACTTTTGCAACTACCAATACGAAAGTCCTGAAAACAACTCTATAAGAAGGACATTAATAGAATCAAATTGTTAACCTTTCTGAATAACTCTAAATAGTCTTTATATAATTACTCCAACAGAGAAATGGTGAATATTTTCTGACTTAAAATATATGTTTGGTGTGGGTCAAATCTTTACCCTTTTTAGCTTTGAAGTGATTCAAAAGCACACTATTTCACATTTCATACTTGAGAAATCTCAATCTGTCTTTCTATTAATAGAGATGCCCATTTTACTGGAAATGTCATTAAAGAACTCTGCAAGGTATTACAGTTTGCTAAGAAAAAAACACTGCACATACAGTTTGATATTCAGGCAAAAAGAGTCTAAATTAAATTTTTAAATGAGTTAGACTACACATAGAGAGTGACTTAAAATTCCTTATTCCAATTTTCTTCCTTTTAACTGTTTATAATTAGAAAGTATTTTATGAAAGTTTATTGATTATGCTATTACGTTCTATAATTAGTAATAGGCAGTCTCATGTATGTCTAGGAGCATTACCTCCAAGCTTAGATGTTGTCTTTTGAGAGACAAATATGGCCAGATAATATAGAGAATCCATGAAATGTTAATAGTAACATAAAAAAAATCACAGAAGACCTTCCCTTAATTCTTCTCTAAAATCTGGGAAATAGGTCAACTTGAAGGCATATCAGAGAAAAGTTCCTTTTTAAAAGGATCTTACTCAGTATTATGAGCAATTAACAAATAATTTGGAGACCAAGGGATTGATGAGTGCCAATATGTAACTTTTGAATAACTTACATGACCATTCTTTGCTAACATCTGGTATGCCTTGCCTAGATTCTCATCTTAAATCAATCAATCCTCTGGCTACTGATATTTATTCTAAAAAATTTATGAGACAGTTTAAAAGCAGCATAACACATAAAGCTAGGTATTCTCATTTTCTCTTTAAAATATTTTAGAGAGACCTGTGTAGCTTTCTGCCATGTGGCAGTAAGAGAAAGAACTCATCTTTCCCTAAATGAGTGACTTCTTTATTTGATGAGGAAACTTTCTCCATGATAAAGTTGCCCATAGTATACATATAGAAAGCATACATTAAATAAGTTGATAGCTACTTTTGTTAAAAAATAGTACAATCTTATAAAAAGTTATATGGGTGGAGGGCATTTTTATTTCATACAATTTTGGTAAAAGTCTTTTGCAAATAGTTCTGAAACAAGATGAAAGGGAAAAGGGAAGAAAATGGGAACAAAGGAAAGCAAAGATGGGGAAAGTATAACCTTCCTACTTTTCACTAAAATACTTGGATGAAATGAATATAAAATAATATATTGAATTTTGTTAGTTGCACAGAAGGCAAAATTTCTAGCATTCCCTCATTTGGAAGTACAGAATTTCATTTGAGGATTTTAGCCCTTTTTCCTGAGATGCCAATTCAATTAGCTTGGTTAGGAGGAGTATTTAAAAGAAGCTGGTCCTCTGATGTTTCCATGAGTCACATGAGGATAGCATCTGACTTTGAAAATCCTTCTTGCTATAAGTTTATCAGAAGAAAAAGAAACTGATCTTTGGCCCAGATACACCATTGATTCAAAGTCTTTTGTATTTTTTCAAACACCTGTAATTTTAGTTTTTGTAATTTTTTTCTTCTTAAAATGAACTTTTTTTGGTAAGGCTTATTATATTGGGGGAGTACACCTGGCTCTATGCTTTGACTATGCTCCTGGAACCATATGTATGTAGAGCTGGGAATCAAACCCCAGTTGGTTGAGTGCAAGGCAAGCACTGTACTATCTCTCCAGTCCAAAATGCACTCTTTAAATATATATTGTGGCTAAGATAACAAATCCCACCAATGGCCAACATCCACATACTTAAAACCAAGCTCCCAGAGCCTAGCCACAGCCATGCTCAAGGCCCCTCTCCACACATTCGGATGAGACTCAAGCATGAATGTACCTGCAGAGGAACCCAGGTGTGTAGGGCATCTTATAGCCTAGTTCTCTCTCTGTGAGAACCTGGCAAACTACCGAGAGTTTCCTGCCCACATAGGAGAGCCTCGCAAACTCCCCATGGCGTATTCATATGCCAAAACCAGTAGCAATGCTGGGTCTCATTCCCCTGACCTTGAAAGAGCCTCCAGTGCAGCATCATTGGGAAGGACAAGTAAAGAGAGGCTTCTAAAATCCCAGGGCTAGGGCGAATGGAGACGTTACTGAGACCGCTCAAGAAATTCGATGAATGACGAGTGATGATGATGATGATGATGATGATGAAGAAGAAGATAACAAAAATAAGGGTAGCAACACTGCTTACTAATAAAAATGACTATAGGATAAAAAAGTTCATCGTGTCTCTCTGTATACAAACCTGAGCATGCTTTGCCACGTGATGAGTAAGGAGACCAGAAAGGAGTTGATAACAGCATATAGAGTGCTCCCAAATTTGACCTGGGGTCACCACAATCCTGCCAATGCAGTGAAAGCTGGGAAGTCAAGAAGCAAAAGGGGGAAAGTCTGCAGGAGCTTCTTCTGCTCAGCACAGGGTCTGGTGCTGCCAGACTTCTGAGAAGTCATTGTGCAGCACCCGAGACCCACTTCATCTGTGTGGTCGCTGCCTCTTTAGTTCAGTGAGGTGGGATTGAGGTTCTCAAGTGTAGAGCAGGTTATACTCTTCACAGTAAACTCTCTGTGGCAATTTTTTTCTTTTTTTTTTTTGTGGCAGAAAAGAATTTCTGAAGAAGATGGTGAAAGAAAATAGTTGTACTAAGGAAATACGAGAGAGGAAAGAGCCCTATAATGGAAAGAAATCTGCAGTCTAGACTACAGATGTGGGTGACTACAGAATGGAGGCACCTACATTTCCTCTGGAATCTGATTTAATAGGTCATTTCCGAGCTGTCTTGACCACAGGCTCTTTATGCAAATAACAGTCAATTACTGGGTTGCAGTTTAGGGAAAAGGAGGCCTGCTCTGAGGGCCTTTATTCAGAATCTTATCAGGGCTCTCTTTCTGCTTAATACCTCTTGATGGGTTCTGGACCTAGGTTTTGAGCTGGTGTCTTCAATCTTCAGCCTGGGGCTAGACTGAGCAGGCTAACCAAGTAACACTAGTTTCATTGCTTTCTAAAATTCACCCCATCCGCGCCCTACCCAGTCAGCCTGCTTCATTTCTCTGTTTTTATTTTCTCCAATATACATGTTCTGTCTGAGGGAATAACATTCTTTTGTACATTATAGTGATGAAGGTCCTACTTAAAGAACTTTTCACAGACTAGTCACTTTCTGCCTGGAAATGCCATGCAATTTCCTCTATAATGTATTAAGCATCTCTTAAAACAGCAAGTAATGACCATTACCTACTTTCGGTTCAATCATGTACAAGTTATATTTAAGTTATATTTATTCCTAGTAACAGGAGAGCCTGGCAAGCTCCCCATGGAATATTCATATCCCAAATACAGTAACAGAGATATATATATATATATATATATATATATATATATATATATATATATATATATACATCTCAGAGAACCCGGCAAGCTACAGAGAGTATCCCGCCCGCACGGGCAGACTCTGGCTAGCTACCTGTGGTGTATTCAGTATGCCAAAAACAGTAATGATAGGTCTCATTTCCCTGACCCTGAAAGAGATTCCAATTATTGGGAAAGACCAGTAAGGAGAGACTGCTAAAATCTCAGGGCTGAGATGAATAAAGATATTACTGGTGCCCGCTCCAGTAAATCGATGAACAACGGGATGACAGTGATACAGTGATACAGTGAACATGAATGCTATATAAAAGGAAGCTAAGCACATGGTATTGCCTACTAGAGTTCTTTCTTTTTTTTTTTCCTTTTTCCCCCTTCCTTTCTTCCTTTCTCCTTTCTCTTTCTATTTCTTCTCTCAGAGGAAGAGTAAAGCCAGATGCCAAGTTAAGAAAAGGATTCTACTGCAACTTGCTTTTTTGTGTGTGTGTTTCTACGTGTTGCCTTGATCTCTGTTTACAATATATTTTTGTACTCTATTACTTAAGAAAATAGTGACAAAAGTAACCATCTACATTATTGAAAGGTTATTTTCAATTCTTCAGTCTCCTTTCTCCATCTGCCACTTTTATCTTTAGCATTATAGATTTAGCAAGTAGATAAGATCCAAGAAAACAACACACTTGACCACTAATTTAACACGTAACCAGAAATGAAGATCTGTTCTTGAGATGTAGTTTGAGAAGTAAATTGATGGTACAGGACTAGGGGACATTTCCGTCTCTCAGATCAATTCCCAAGAGTCTTGATGCCTTCAGGGCGATTTAGCTAAGGGTTCCAAACAATTTTTAGTGACTCTTTTTAGCATTAGTTATAAACCCATTTCCAGGAGAGCTTGAACCTACTTATACCAAAAAGACTATTAACAGGTATAATTAAAAGTAGTTAACAGAATGGTCAGAACTGTTGCCTGGGGCTATGTACATAATCAGAATCACATAGTACTTAGGGGAAGGAGTCCCTTGAAGTAAGGATCTTTGCCTCCCAACAGAGATTGGGATATGGGGTTCTTTCTTTCTTGATGATTGCATTTCAAAAAAGATGATTCTGTGTTGAAAGTTAGCATGAGAGTTTTTAACAAGCTATACATTAAGAGTGGGCAAAGAGGGGCGAGAGTTATAATATAGACCTATAGACCTTGGAAGCTGACCTGGGTTCAATCTGCCAGCCCCCTATATGTTCCCTGGAGCTTGCTGGGAGTGATAGCTGAAGACTGCCAGGTGTGTACTGCCAGGTTGTGACCCAAAAACTAAAAATAAAGGGGAGGTGAAAAGAGAAATTATAATCATTATATATTCAAAATTCACAACTCATATCTTATATATGCATCTCCCTTTTTGCTACCCTTCTTTTGGAACTATGAAGGTAAAATGTTTCACAGCTATTAGAGGGCCAATCAAGCAAGAGACACAGTAATTGGTCAAAAGAACTTTATTCATTTTAATGAAGGTGTAGGGGGTAGTGTTGGGCTACTGGGCATATTCCTGCCTCTGTGTCCAGGGATCACTCCTGGCAAGACTCTGAGGACTGCAAGAAAGAGCAACGAGCCAGCAGGTTGGGTGTTGGTGGGTTTATGTTCTCAAATAAGTGGTTTTGTCTGCATAGTCACCAGGAAATGTGTTTTATAAATAAGCATGGAAGAAAGGATGGCCACCAGACTAGGGGCCACCAGAATAAACTACAAATCACCTCGTTGACTGATTATGGAGATCCACTGCTTTATCTGCAAACTTAATGTAAGGATCAGGCTTTGAAGAAAATAAAAATAAGAAGTCTGACGTCATCATTAGGAAGAAAGTGGGAAGTGAGAACAAACTGTCTTTATGCTTGAGCAAAGGTAGTCATCTTGTCTAATATTTTCATATAGATGTAGACCTGGGGCCCCTTAGCAGCCACTTTCCAGTTGGAGCTCATAGCGGACTGCCTACTCCTCCCTATGCAGGCTGTGTGGAAAGGAAGCCCATAAGCACTGGGTGGGGAGTGGGGAATGCAGAATTCAAGGATTCCATCATGACAGACCAGATAAAAGAAGGACTGTGGTGGTGGCCGCCGTGTATACTGTGATTGGAGAGCTGGTATTTGACTCCCCTGAATTGCTTCTGTAGTAAAAGTAAATCCTGTAAACAAAAGATCAGATTCTTGAGTTAGGTAGAAGCTTGTCTCAAGCTGAGGGAGACAGAAAAGTCATTTCGGCTGGCAACATTTCTCTAATTTTTCTAACATAAGAAACAAACACAATTTTAAATATGGAGGCACAGTGTGTTCCAAATTTAAGAGCAGACAATGATCACTTTAACAGAAATAATTTAGGAATTTGATTATTCAAAACAATAAAACCCAGTGCAATCCCAGTAATAGGGATCTGGAATTACTCAATTTATTTTTTTAGCAGTTAAGGAAATATTAGCAGTTGACAAAGCTAATATTTGGGCTTTATTTGCTAAAAGAAATTTCCAGACTATATCCTGAGGCCAATTGTTTTAAATGGCAACATCAAGGGTCTTTTACAATGAAAACAAAATTGTGAAGGATGACCCTAAGGCACAATAAGATCTGTAGTCATTCAAGGAAAAAGAAACATAGTTATTTTCTAAAAATGCTTCTTACTATTGCAAAAAAAAGTCTATACATCACATTTTAGAAACATTTCTTTCTGAGAATTATGGCACTAAAATAATTTTTAAAATTGATATAAACATTTATCTTAATTAGGGTTTCAGCATGTTGCTTAAAAATCTGATCTGTGGTATGTATCTGTAAACATAGTTTGAATGACTTTCTGATTCTATTTTACATCACCTACACTTCTCTGCAAATGTTTTCACTTCCTGTGGGAGGTCTATTTTAGAACCCTTAGCATTCAGTGAGCCCTCTAAGCCTACAAACCCTCATTAGAGATTCTGCTGAGATAATTACACAAATTAAGAGGTCAGGAAGCTTTGGTTGCTGCAGAACAGAGAAGAGAGAACTGTGTTCTTACACATGAGTGGAGTGTTTTGCAATCTTTTGCTACAGTAATTGCTATTTTGGAAGAACTGAGTTTTCCATTTTTGAATTATGCCTTACCTATTTCTCCGTTAGTGAAAATGTGTTTGTTTTTGTTTTTTCTCTTCAGAATAAAGCAACCTGACCTAAGTGAAATTCTGAGTTTTAAAAAGATATATAGCTTGAAGTTACTTTAGTAACTTTCTAGTTATTTTCTCTGTTACCCTGAAGTCACAGAGGCTTGTTCCTATCTTCTTGAATTGAAATTAAATACTGGAATTTGTTATAGATCTATAACTAATTCACTTGTTATAGATGCTAAAAAAGGTCCTTAAACTTCCTATTTCTCAATGGCAATCCTATTTAATAATAATAATACTAATAATGTACTTTCAAAATTGTCGAAGCTGTTGTATGAATCATATGAGGGTCCAAGAGAGCTCAAAGGACTGAGCACAAACTTTTCACATGGAAGACCTGAATTCTATTTCCAGTATCCCATGATCCTCAAGTCCTTCCAACCCTATCCCTGAGCACAGAGCTGGGGTAACCTCCAAGAACCATAGGGTATGACTTAAAAACAAACAAACAAACAAAAAATGATTTGTAAGTTGTAAAAAAAATAGGTATAAAAGACATCACTGTCATCTTTGGAAGGCTGTCTTAATGGTGCTAGGAGAAAGAAGGCCCACTTCCTCAGTACTCAGCCCAAAGGTATGGGCCTCACTGGTTTGTGTCAGTGTCAGTGATATGATACTATTAGGGCAAAGCAAGGTGCCTCAAGTGGCACCCAGATAAGCATCTAGGCATCCATTTGATGCTGTGAATCAAACTCAGAGCCTTGCATGTATGAAGCACATTCTCTAGTTCTTTGAGCTTTTGGCACTAGAGGACTGTAACTCAAACCTACTGATACTTTTTCTGGGCTTTTCTTGTCTATTTATCTATTAATCACTGAAATTAATAAATGATTTTAAGCATAGACAGAAAGATCCAATTCTAACAATGAAATGTGACAAATCCTCCTAAACATCACCCATCTCAAAGTAAAATTAACTGAAATGTTTGTTTTACCTGTCTCTGCTCTAGCATGTTTAGTTATACATGTGATTTTTAGAATACTATGCTGACACTCTCAAAATTTATTTAAAAAATATAAGTGAATGAATTTCTGTGCTGGGGACCAAGGGCAACAAAATATCTTTACCACAAGGAAATTAAAGAGCAATGAAACAAACAAACTTGACTGTCCTATATCAGTTACCCAGGGATATGCCAGCTGTAAAATATTTTGTTGCTTATTATTTAGCCTGTAGAGTAGCATATCAGCTTGTTAATGGGCAATTATATGCTACCAAAAATAATTGTAGTGAATATATGCCTCACACCTTATAGTCTGAAGAGCTTGAAACTGAAGATCTTCTTCTCATGAAAGGACTCTTTGGACATGGGCCCCAAGTGTGAATAAAGTCCTATTGTTTCTCTACTTATTTGTTATGCATCAGACATTGGGCAATCTGTCATACATCTGCTCTGTTCAGACTTCGTCTAATGATGTGGGAGGATCACAAAGTCTAATCTGACACAATGGCTATGTAAATGTCATATGGGTCCCTTGTACATTTGCCTGAGGGCTCCTTGATGGGGTCACATTTCAAAAACGATAAAGGTTATAGCTCTCTGTGAAGGATTTATGCCATGCAGTCTACTGGCCATGATTTAGTTTTGTAGCAGACATTTCATTTTAACTTTAGGAATTAATCATTTAGCAGCTAGTTTTATTGGCTACCATAGAATATACAAGAAAGGATAAGGGATGGAATTTCTGTACATCATTGATTTTGTTAAATGAAAATAATAAATTTCTTATATATTTTCTCTCTTAGATGTAATTCTGGTGAAAGAGATATTAAATAGTCATTAATCAAAACTTCCCTTTGCTGTAGAAATCTCAGGGGCTTCTAGTCATATAACATTGCCAGTTAATCATTAATATAATCCAACATTGCAAAATTCTATTTCTAGAAACCAAATATAAAAATCTTAGATTAAAATCTTAAATTTGATGAAATGCTTAGCTACTAAATTATTTATGATATATTATAATTCTCATGAGTGCCTATATATACACAGTAATTATCCTCAAATCACACATAAAGACACTTGAGCTGGAAATGTTATTTTCATTTAATAAACATGAATCAAGCATCTAAAGAAATCACCAAAATGTTATTATCCAGTAACCTTATTCCTTTAACTTTCAAGCTTCCAGTCCTATTCTTGACACATTAAAATTATCAAGCCAGTATAAAAAAAATGCCAGTACCTTAAACCCACCTCCTTTATTTTAGGATGAAAACATTATCAAAGTCCATATCTGAAAGATGCAAGGTGTTAGCCAGTTTGCTTACTTAATTTTGGGGCTTGGGGGACCATGACTAGCAGTTTGTCAAACAAGCCATCTTCCTCCTGGCTCTGTTTCAAGGATCAATCCTGGCAGGTCTGGGGTACCTGGAATAAATCCGGTTTGGGTGGTCAGAAGTGAAGCATTTAAGATGAATGCCCTACCCACTGCATTTTCTTTCCAGTCCTAAAGTGCTAATCAACTTAAAGGTAAAATGACCACAGAAAATTAAGATACAATATTTTAAAAAGCATATTTACCATAACCTTAAGATTTATTAGATTAAACTTCTCTCTGTATTTATGACCAAAGCTATTTTAAGTAAACTGATGTCTAGTTATTAATGGTGGAAACTGGATAAAAGATGCTGCAAAATACATATTTGGATATAGTTTGCAGTTATTTTCGGAACAGTTTTTGATTTTTATCATTAATTCTTTAAAGTCTAAGTTCACCTAAGAATGAAGCCGATCCGTACTGTTTGTCTGGACTAAGACATTTCTTGGAAGAACTTTCAGTGTAAAGGATGAAGAATTCCTACGTAATCTGAGATTAACAGGGTGCTTTTCTAACTGCCTGCAATTCTAGGAAAAGGGAGAAATAAATTGCTAAGTGACTTCATAAAGTACAAGAATATTCATATCCTCCCAAGAAAGCAATGACTAAAAGTAAATGATTGGCCCAATTAACAGTTTGATTTATAACCTGAGATATTCCTGCTATTTTGGATAGCTTACCCAATTTCTCCCTGAAAGCACTCTTTGATTCCATCACTAGATTTTTTTTGGTCCACATTTATAGCAGTTTGTTGTCCACATTTATAACACTGTGTTTCTTCTGTGAACAGGGTTTGAAATAGATTCCAATATATTTTATTGTCTACTCTCATTTATATTTGTCTAGTTTTATTCAGATTATCCTTCCTTATATACTATGGCAACCTTGCTAGTTGTCTCATTTTTCCTGCTATTTAGGTTTTATGTTGAGTTTTCAACATGGCTCTCAAATTAAATAGTTCATATAATGTAAAAAATCATTTTACCCACCTTCATGGGTAAATAAGAATGAAATGAATTCATATTTCTTATTGTACACTTACCCTCCAAAGAAAATTACTATCCTAAATTTGATATCATATTTCCTAAGCAATTACAGGTGGATATATTCATGAGCATGAGATTATATTGTTTGATATACTTGTCACATCTTATGTAAATTAAATCTTACTATACATTGTATTCTTAAACTTGTAAATATCATATAGGCAAGACTCAGTTATACTAAACATATAAAATACCAGTCTGGGCACTAAAAAAATCTAACAGTATTTAATTGTATAACAACATTATAAAGTATACATTCCTATGTTGATGGACTAAAGAATGGTTTTTCAAATGCTTATTAATACCACTTTACATCAATGTATGTGCGAGATATTATTATTTTTTATTTATTTGCAATTCCCTGGTTGCCAATGAGGTTGAGGAGTACTTAACTACACAGTTTTGACATTTTTTTTTGTGATATGAATTGTCTAAAGGTATCATGTTCATTTATTTTCTGAATTATCTCTTTTTCTTACTGATTTGCAAAAATTCTTTTTATGGTATATATAGCAGTATATTGCCAGTGATGTGACATGTTATCTCAGTTTGTTCTCTGCCCACATCCCAAAAACCAAAAACAACCGGTGTTGGCGTGGATGCGGGGAGAAAGGGACTCTTCTTCACTGCTGATGGGAATGCCGACTGGTTCAACCCTTTTGGAAAACAATATGATTCTCAAAAAATTAGAAATTGAGCTTCCATTTGACCCAGCAATACCACTCATGGGAATATATCCCGGAGAGGCAAAAAGGTATAGTAGAGATGGCATATATATTTCTGTTCATTGCAGCACTGTTTACAATAGCCAGAATCTGGAAAAAAACAGAGTGCCCCAAAACAGATGAATGGTTAAAGAAACTCTGGTACATCTACACAATGGAATACTATGTAGCCGTCAGAAAACATGAAGTCATGAAATTTGCATATAAATGGATCAACATGGAAAGTATCATGTTGAGTGAAATGAGTCAGAAAGAAAGAGACAGACATAGAAAGATTGCACTCATATGTGGAATATAATATAACTGAGAAGTACAAGTTGGCAATGATGCAACTTCTGGCAGATATCTCTCTGGACTTAGTTACTAAAATACTAAAATACAGAAACCCAAAACTGAGAGGTCACTCGACCTCATACCTCTTCATCCTCAGCAATGGAAAACAAATCATCTAATGCTTCCTTTTCAGCAGGTCTGACTTTAGGGGAGAGACTCTCCAAACAATGAGTTTTGTTGAAATATTGAATGCAATCAAAGTGAAAGTAAAGTGAAATTTATTAGTTATACAGGCGGGGGGGCTAAGGGTGGGGGCTAGGGGCGTGGGGGGGTTAGGGGTGTGGGGGTGTGGGGTGGAGCTATACTGGGATTCTTGGTGGTGGAATATGTGCACTGGTGAAGGGATGGGTATTTGAGCATTGTATAACTGAGATTTAAACCTGAAAACTTTGCAACTTTCCACATGGTGACTCAATAAAAAAATTAAAATTAAAAAAAACATATTTTGTATCCATTGGAGAAAGTAGTTGATTATTATACACATTTAAATAAAATATCTTTTGAATTTTCTAATGAATATCATTAATTTACTCGTAAATTCTCTTGGTTCCCATAGAAGACAATAATTGGCTAATAGTTTGTCATTCTTTTAAAATGTTTATACCTTATACTTTTATGTTTCTTTATTATTGTACTAACTCAGACCCCTGATAAAACATTTAATAGAATATATTGTTTTATTTCAATTATTTTGTTTGTTTTTGGGACATATCCCGTGGTGCTCAGGGCATATTCCTGACTCTGCACTCTGAGATCACTTCTGTTTGGACTTAGGGGACCATACAGATCCTGGGAATTGAACCCAGGTAAGCTGCAAGCATGGCAAGTGGTTTGTACACCATAATATCTCTCCAGTTCCCTTATTTCCAAATTTTAAAAAGGATATCTGCATAAATTCTGAAAGTGTGATGCTTATGCAGAAATTTTTTAAGGATAAACTTTAGTCAATCCAAAGAAGATTCTCAAATACTAGTGTCTCCATAGTAGAACACTCAGGGTACATTCAAAATCAGTATGGGAAGTACATATCTGAATTTTTATTTATATTTTTTCAACAGTGCTATATTTCTTCAAAATAGTTCAATATTTTGTTCATACAGAAATGATTATATACGTAATTTAAGATATATAATTACTTTGTGGTATTTTTCCAACTATTAAATATAATCAATCCTACCCTATATTTCTCAACTTGTAGCTTAATGTTCATTCTATTGAGAGCACTGTTGCACTGTCATCCTGTTGTTCACTGATTTTGCTTGAGAGGCCACCAGTAGTATCTCCATTGTGATACTTGTTACTGTTTTTGGCATATCGAATATGCCATGTGGAGCTTACCAGGCTCTGATATTCTTGGTGGCTTGCTGGGCTTTCCGAGAGGGATGGAGGAGTCAAACCTGGGTTGGCTGCATGCAAGGTAAACAAATGCCTTACCCGCTGTGCTATCACTACAGTCCTAGTAGTACTACTAAAAATCATTAAAATGAGATTTCCGGGAAATTATATAATAATCCTGGTAAATTAATTATAAATTTTCATTTTTATTAAATCTATTACCATAGTATTGCCACATAAAATGTCAGCACTGTATAAACATTTATAAATAATTATCTTAAATATCGTGACTATCATAAATATATTTAAGTAATTATGAACATCAGAGTCTAAAGACATAAATTTTATCCTTAAATTTAAAATTTTCATTCCTCAAACATTTCTCCTGGGAATTTACAACAATTTATTTGCTAAAGGTATGTAAGATACCTCAGGAACAAATAAAACAAAAAAGTATCACTTGCATGAATTCTACTTATCCTGCTAATATTTTTTTAATTTAATTATACACTAAATAAATTCTGAGTGTTGAAGAACCATGAATGGTGAATTAAGACCAAATATTTATGAGAAATATATTTTATTATAAGAATGAATTGCAATACTGAATTTATGAAGAAGGAAGTTCTTATCTTATTCCCATGTATGTTAAGATAGCCACTTGCCTAACTGAAAATGCAGAAACTGATAAAGACATTATATTACCTTATTCTACAGTACTTTATCGGTATGTACTTATTACATATATCATTTTTAACTATTCCCATTATTGTATAAACAAGTTTACTTGATATTAAATACATAGCTTCACTTGGAATATGCATAATTGCCTGAAGTAACATTAGTTTTCAACCAATAAGTGATGGCAAAACAGGGTACAAATACACTGTTTAAAGTCACATAAATATCAATTTATTCTGCATATTGATCCTTTGTCAAATAAAGGTTGGAGAAATTACTTTCTTATTGGAAGTTCTCAGCTGGGACTTCAGCTATTCATTTTCTAGGCATTTCTAAAAGAATGTGTACTAAAATTTCTCTCTTTATGTCTAAAATTTTTTTCCCTAGAAACATGCTGAAGAGATAGGGAAGAGATTATATTGACTTTAGTGCAATTTGTAAATTTTACTAAATGGTAAGTTTTATTTAAAAATACACTAAAATGTTAAGACTTTTGTTATTAACTATTGAGTACAGCAATTTATTTAGTTAATGCAAATTTAATTTGTAATAATTACTTTTGTAATGTATAAATTATATGGTACAGTATAATAAGTGATAATAGTGCATATTACAAAATGGTCTGACATCTTAACAAAAAAATATTTTAACAGAAGGCTGTTACAGTGGAGGAAAACAGTATCGTGAAGTAGCTACACTAGTAATTTGCTTTGAAAATTAATCATAATGCATTAATGTCTCTGAATAATTTGCAAGTAAATGAACCAAAAATAAAACCTCATAAATGACCAATAAAGGAATTTATGTTATTTGGAAGTGTGAGATGTGGTTGTGAAAAGGAGGGGAACTGGAATAAAGCTTTGGGTTAATAAGTACTTACAACTATTCTAAGGTATTTCCTAATATTTGACCAGTAAAGTTTAAAATGCAATTATTTTTGTTTAATATTATGTATATTTTTGCTTTAAAAATTATTGTGCAACAACAGCAATGAATTAATACAGAATAATATTCTCAAAGATGAGCTAGATTAGATGAAAGAATCCACTTGCCAAACAATTTCTTCAAAGATCTAGTCACTCCTAAATTTCTCAGTAGCAAAATTCCATCTTTCAATCTAAATCATTAAAAAAAATCACTATTCACTCTGCTTGTGACAAACCTTCTAAGATCTAAAGCCCCTTTCATTCAATAACAGAATTTTTGATATGAATACAAAGATGCCCAATTAAATCTTCACTGCATTTGGCTCCATAGTTAAAACTAGCAAAAACTATGTAAGCATGTTTCTTATAATAGCTTCTAAGAAAAGATTTCCCGCAATACCACTTCTGGAAATATATCCCGAGGATGCAAAAAAGCACAGTAGAAATGACATCTGTACCTATATATTCATTGCAGCACTGTTCACAATAGCCAAATCTGGAAACAACCCAAGTGCCCTAAAACAGATGACTGGTTAAAGAATCTTTGGTACATCTACACAATGGAATACTATGCAACTGCTAGGAGAGATGAAGTCATGAAATTTGCTTATAAATGGATAGACATGAAGAGTATCGTGCTAAGTGAAATGAGTCAGAAAGAGAGGGACAGATATAGAAGGACTGCACTCATTTGTGGAGCATAGAATAACATCACATGAGGCTGACACCCAAGGACAGTAGATACAAGGGCCAGGAGGATTGCCCTATAGCTGGAAGACTGCTTCACAAGTGAAGGGGAGAAGGCAGATGTAATAGAGACGGGATCACTAAGAGAATGATGGCTGGAGGAACCAATTGAGATGGTAGATGCATGCCAAAAGTAGATAATGGAACAAACAGATGACTTCTCAGTGTCTGTGTTGCAAGCCATAATGCCCAAAAGTAGAGAGAGGGTATGAGAAAAATAGTATGCCATGGAGGCAGGGGGAGGGTGGGAAAGGGGGGTATACCTGGGGTCTTGGTGGTGGGAAATGTACACTGGTGGAGGGATGGGTGTTTGATCATTGTGAGATTGTAACCCAAACATGAAAGCTTGTAACTATTTCACGGTGATTCATTAAAATAAAATAAAAAAAAGATTTTCTATCCTAACCAAAGAGACTAAGTCCTCATTGTTTCTGTCTCTATATCTGTCTTTCTCTTTTCTTTCTCTGTCAATTTGTCTCTCTCTGTCTGTCTGTCTCTGTGTCTCACACACACATATCTCTCTCTCTCTCACACATACACACACACACACATTCACGTGAATATATCTTGAATACCAATAATGGAAGAAACTGAAACAAGCCTCTTTTTTGTCTTGAGGGAAATGTCAAAAGAATTGAAAGGCCACTGGCCTTTGCTAAGACATGCTGTCATCTGCTCCATCAATGAAATCAAGAATATGGGAACCATTACTGCGACTCCTTTTCACAGCGCACTTTGATTTGGAAACTCAAAATGTGCTGGCTCATGTATTCAGGACATTTTCTGTTAGATGATTTAATCCTCTTAATCCTGATGAATTAGATACCAATATTATTCTATGGAAAACCCAAACCAAATCATGAATGTTTCAAATTTTTTTTTATGTTTTTACCTATGTGTAGTAACAGAGATATCTTATAATCTACTTCTCCTTCTGGAAGAAACTGGCAAGCTACTGAGAGTTTCCTGCCCACATGGGAGAGCCTTGCAAGCTTCCCATGGTGTATTCATATGCCAAAGCCAGTAACAAGCTGGGTCTCTTTCCCCTGACCCTGAGGGAGCCTCCAATGCGGTATCGTTGGGAAGGCCGAGAGAGAGAGGCTTCTAAAATCTCAGGGATAGGATGAATGGAGAGGTTGCTGAGACTGTTAGAGAGGTTCGATGATCAATGGAATGATGAATGAATGAATGTAGTAACAGAGATAAAATATGAATAAAAAATGATTTCAGGATACAAGCTCTGGAAATAGTAATACCTTTCTCTCTCTTTCCCTCTCTCTCTCTCTCTTTGTCTTTCTCTCGATCTGTTTTCCTTCTCCATTAGCATTGTTTTATCTTATCCAATGTAACTGAAGATGATCCTTATAAATCATTTATTCTGTACTACCTTCATAACACATACTTAAAAAGTATCCTATCTATTTTTATTAAAATCTTATGTTTAATTTTAGTTCTAAATATTTTAGGTTTAACATTGGTTTGTACTTTATCCCCCTGCAGGCAGCCTAAGTTTAGTGACTAACTTCTGCCACAATGCTCCCAAGGCACACCCAGTTTCATCACGCTCTCAAATCCTGTATTTGTCTTAAACTTTTCCTTTGTGCTCTTGAAAAAGAGCACATGTTTTAATCACTTATCCCCAAATCACATACTGTAACTTGTAAAGCCATATTCTTCTGAGCATCCTGGATCTTATATGTAAGTGAAATATTGCTTTTCCCTTTCCTTTATGTCCTTTGCATAGTTTGTTCTAGAGCAATGCTCTTTTTTGTATAGTCATGAGAAGACAGTTAATGTTATGCTTTTTTAACTTGAGAGTTAATTTACTTCAAATAATAGTTATTCCTTATATCAGAATCCAGAGTGCTAACAATTACATGATGGAAACTTGCCAGCAATACCTCTCCTGAGAATATATCCTGGAGAGGGAAAAAGTATAGTCGAAATGACATCTGCACTCGCATGTTCATTGCGGCACTGTTTACAATAGCCAGAATCTGGAAAAAAACCCGAGAACAGATGACTGGTTAAAGAAACTTTGGTATATCTATACAATGGAATACTATGAAGCCGTTAGAAAGGATGAAGTCATGACCTTTGCATATAAATGGATCAACATGGAAAGTATCATGCTAAATGAAATGAGTCAAAAACAGAGAGAGATAGAAAGATTGAGCTCATCTGTGGAATATAAAGTAACAAAATGGAAGACTGGCACCCAAGAATAGTAGAGATAAGTACCAGGAAGTTGGCTCCACGGTTTGGAAGCTGGCCTCACATGCAGGAGGAAAAGGCTGCTCAGATAGAGAAGGGGACAACAGGTAAATTGTGGTTTGAGGATCTGCTGGGGATGAGAGACGCATGCTGAAAGTGGACTATGGATCAAACACGATGGCCACTCAATACCTCTATTGCAAACCACAATACCCAAAAGGAGAGAGAGAACAAAAGGGAATGCCTACCACAGGGGCGAAGTGGGGTAGGGGGCATTGAATGGAGGGGTGGGAGGGATATTGGGATCATCGGTGGTAGAGAATGGGCACTGGTGGAGGGATGGGTACTCGAGCATTGTATGACTGAAACACAAGCACAAAAAGTTGTGAGTCTGTAACTGCACTTCATGGTGATTCACTAATAAAAAAAAAACATAGTTATTCCTGGGCATCTGTCATATTTACTTGACTTAAACCTCAGTATCCCTTAGTTTCTAACATACCCAAATGGGGGTCCCTCCAAGGATAAGAATGGAACCAGGGTAAGCTGTAACTTATCCTGGCATTGAAAAGGGACAGGTTAAGTGCCATAAGAAATATAATAAGTTAAGAGTATAATCATGGACCAAACAGTGTCATGACGCAAAAAGTAAAAGGGCCCTGATGAGGTTAGGAAAGACTAACCTGGACTGAGGAATGTAGTCTGGGAAATATAGTGAGATATCCCCAGGAAGATTCATCCTTTAAGATTAATATAACTCTTAATTTGTTATACAAAATGACTAGAACTATTATTAAGAAGAAGTAAACTTAAGATGATTGTTTAAAGGGATACTGGCTAAGGAAAGCAGAAAGCAGTACATCCTTAGAGGGAATTCTGCCCATGGGTGAATCTCCTAGCAGGAATCTAGAGTGCTAGCATCCAGATGAGATTTTGTCCTTGAGTTAATGTTCTAGTACTTCCCCTGAAAGAAGGGCTTTATATCTGTTCATTGTTTATGATAGTGTTTAACCACACCTTCATGTGTTTGCTAGTCCCAACCTTTCACAATTCTTCTGATTCCTCTATGACTAATGCTGTAAGACTATAAATAAACAGCCACTGATTAACAGCCAGATTGGCAGGCCCCATTCCCCCCTTTGTTTGTCTGTCTCCATTGGAATGGGGCCGAGCGGGAGCAATGATCAGCCCCAAATGCACCCAGGATACAGCAGGCAGGCCCTGTCACCACATGCAAGAATGACAATAGTGTTCAATGATTACTTTGTAATTTACCAGACACTCATGCTCAGCCAACCTGCCTGATGGTATGAGGTCAGATCTCTCTTAACGACTCACTTAATAATTTACTAAACTTTTAAATGATATTCTATAGAATAAAATGGCAAATAGAATTATCAGAAATTACATTATTAAAAAGTCAATCTGTGATAATTAATTATTCTATGCTTTTAACCTGTCTTAATCTAATAGAGGAAAATATGTACCATTAGTGAGTGCCATGCTCAATTTCCACCTGTCCTTTAAAGGAGGTCTTTTAATGCTTCTTACAAAGTTTTAAGACCACAAATTCCCTAGATTGTTTATTGTCCATGAAGTTCTGTTTAATCCCTTCAAATCTGAATGATAATCTAACTGGATAATATTCTTGATGATATGTTCATGTTGTTGAGTTTTTTGGATTATGTCCTCCAATGTTCTCTGGGCTCATAGAGTCTCATTTGATAGATCTGCTGTACATCTAATGGGTTTTCCTTTATATTAATTCATTATTTTTATCTTGCCATTTAAAAATATTATCTTTGGGCCCGCTGCCGAGATGTGATCCCGGGGGCTGCACGTGTGCGGCCTCTCCGCAGCTGCACGAGCATGACTCCAGAGGCCAGCTAAACTACTTTTGGTATCGGCAGCTCCTCGCAGAATGTCTCCAGACTGAGAACTAAGCCGCGGCCCCATGCCTGCCCAGGAGGGGAAAGGTATTTCTCTCTCTTGCCTCTTTCTTGCCGGGGGTGAAGGGCATGGTGACCGCCATATTATGACGACCACAGATGAGAGTTACAAGCTTTCAATGATCCAATATCTGGAAGAAATTTCCCTGGATTTAGTTGCTAAAGTACAGAAATCCAAAACTACGTGGCCGCAGTAGCGGCTGTGCAACCTCATATCTCTTCAAAACAGGTCTGACTCTAGTGGTGAACTCTTAACAATAATAGTGAGGTTTTTGTTGAAATATTGAATGTAACCAAAGAAAGTAAAGTGAAATTTATTTATCAGTTATGGGGGGGTGGGCGGGATGGGAGGTGTACTGTTTTTTTTTTTTTTTTGGTGGTGGAATATGGGCACTAGTGAAAAGATGGTTGTTTCAGCATTGTATAACTGAGACTTAAGCCTGAAAGTATTGTAATTTTCCATATGGTGATTCCATTAAATAAAATGTATATTAAAATACTATCTTTGGATTTAATAATTTTGAGTATAATGTGTCTTAGAGTTTTCTTAACTGGGTCCATTTTCACTGGGAACGTGACTGGGGCTCTTGGATCTGTGCCTATAATCTTCAAGTGAAAAATTCTTATTGATGATTATTTAACTACTATTTCTTCATCACAGTTGTCTTCCGGTTGTTATTCAGGGACTCTAATGATTCTTATATTGCTCCTATTGAACACCTCCTTTAGTTCTCTGGTATGCTGTTTGTTTCTTACAGACTCTTTTCCATCTTCAGCTATTTCCAAGCAGTTTCCTCCTTCTCATCTGGGAGCTCCCTGTTCTTTTTGTTCAGCTGCTGTTATTCTGCAGTTCAGAGCTTCTAGAAACTTTTAAAAAGTATCATCCACCATGTTATTTATTTCTGTCACTTCTGACTGTGGTAGTTTTTCAGTTTGACTCTATACCTTTTTGAGCCTTGCTGACTACCTGTGTTACCATTTCTCTGAACTTACTGAACATCCTCATCACAGTGTTACTGAAGACACTGTGGATTTCCTGGTGTTGTTTATATCTTTGATGATAGTATTTTCACTCACTGAGCTCAGCGGGCTTGAACGTGTTTCCTCCATTGGTTTTTCTAGTGCACTTGTGCTGAGTGTGAATC
This sequence comes from Sorex araneus, assembly GCF_027595985.1. Lineage (NCBI taxonomy): Eukaryota > Metazoa > Chordata > Mammalia > Eulipotyphla > Soricidae > Sorex > Sorex araneus. The sequence goes on along the minus strand of NC_073302.1, from coordinate 47,407,522 downwards.
TTTTTAGTTATCCCTCTCACCCCACCCTCTGTCACGCTCTCCTTGGTTCTCTGCCTGTCCTCACAAAATGACACAAACAATAACTAGGATCAGTGTGTAATTTATTTAGTAGAGCTGTTGCTTTTGGAGTTGTGGTGTCGCCTTTAATATGGTGTAGGTCAGGTGTGGAGGCTACCGGAACCCACCTAGTAAGGATGGGTTCTGCTTCCCGTTCCAGAATAAGCCCAGTGATACCAGCCAGAGGGAAGCCTCACCTGGGGTGGTGGAGCAGCAAGAAGAAAGTCTGCTAAAAAAAAAAAAAGACACTTTCTGGAAATCTGTCTGATATCAATTAGGTACTTATTTAAATAATGTTGGAAAAGTATATGATAGTTGTGAAAAAGAAGTTACAGAATTTCCTTGAGAATCTATTGAGATCATAAACTTTGAATGCAAGGAAAATTAAATGTTGGCATATGCAGATTTTTAATTTGATTTTTAGGATTTTTAGCCACATTCGGGTCACTGAATTAGACCTAATGATGACACCTGGTGTAGATAATAGAGGTGAAATTATTAAGTAAATGCAGATTTATGAAAACAGAAATAATTGATTGTTATAGAAGAAAAAATTACCATAAATTAAAGATTTTTTTTAGATTTCGGAGCATTTTGAACATATCAGATATAGTTTTTTTAAAAAAAATTAGTAATACAGTACTGAGGATGTGGTCAAGATGTTGAGAAGAGTGCTACAAACAAACAAATAAACAAAAAAAAACCAACCAGAAATCAGCACAGGTCCCAGATCCAGTTCCACAGATAAACACACACAAGCTTAACCAACAAACTTCTCTAGGTGAGTTTTCATGTAGATGAAGAATAAGCAGCTCTGTTAGCGTGTCCCAGGGTTGGGGGATGAATGAAGCGAAGGCAAGCATCTCGGCCAATAGAACAACAAGGTAAAGTGAAAGTGTATCCCCAACCCTATGCATCTCCACCTGCACAAGACCTTTGCAGGACTGGCAGAATCCCAAACTGGCATTTGCAGCTGGAGTGCTCAGATGGTTTCAAGCACAAAGAGAATCCACCAGCACTACTGTCGTGGATGGCAGGTGGACAGCTGTCTGTGCTAGATGAAAAAAAGACCATCTTCTTTCTACCTGATCATACATCTGATTCCAGACATTCAAATTAAACATAGTCAATAACTCCATGATTAATCTCATCAATAATTTTCTCGAACACTGTATTTTTTGTCTCACTCTTTTTACAAAATCAAAATTTCTTTCAAGTATAATAATAAAAATTATTTAATCAATTAAATAATTATGTGTAAAATATTACAACTGTGTTACTAATGAATCTCATATGATTAATTCTATCAGTAGTAAATCAAATGGACTTTATGTCTTAAGTAGTGGCCTGAAACAAATACTTATATTTCATACATTCAACAAAATGTGAGAATCTTTTAACAAGTCATAAACAGCATTCAGTACGCACAAGATTTCAATATAAGTACAATTCATCTCAAATTAAACATATATATATGTTGCTCTAAAAAATCCTCATATGAACAACAATAATAATACAGAGAGACAAAAAGAGAATTAATACTGAGTATGCAGTATATATACATGAATATATAATGTGAATATATATAAAACATAGCATTTATTTAATCTTTATAATATAACTATAAGAAACTATTCTATTTTATAGATTAAGAAATAATGTCACAGGCAGGAACAATATACTTAGAAATAAGAAAACCAATTGAAGAGTAGGGATTGTAATAGGATTATTGTGAAGAAAGTACCATGATGTTACTATCATTTGATTTTAGAAGGCATCAGTTTTCCATATAAGGACAGCAATTTAAGATTCTTAGCAGTCAAGCTCTATAATTATGTAAATATAGCCAGTCACAAGAATGAATACTTAAGACTGATCACAAAATTTTTAAATATATGAGCAGTTCACCACAGCATATTTTAATATGCCATCGTGACAGCTTCATAATATTCTTTTAGGAGCCAAGCATAAATTGATCCATGTGTGTTCAGTTTCAATCACAATATTTCATAGAGAAAATAAAATCCTGGGATGCTTGATTTCTAGAATTAAAAAAAAAAAAACATATTACAGTCTAAAACTGCCTTTGAAATTCCAGAAAGAAAAATATTCAGTGAGAGCCAAATCTGATAAGCATTCTGATTTTATGCTTGGTTGAGTGATATCAGTTGCTGTGCCAATTTGCTAAGTCTTAATGTATTTGCTAACTTTAGTCCACATATTTTTTTGTCCACTTCTGTTTCCCTCTGCTACTTCGTCCTTCTCTCTTTTGTGTCTGATTATCATAAAAAGAACATATCACAGAGCTTTGCTATTTCTTAAAAATGTAAATGTGGAAAATAAACTCTTTGTTGGATGTCAGACTCGGCCAGCTTTCAGTCATTTGCAATATACTGGGCTCATTTTCATATGAAGTCATGGAAATTGAGGGAGTTAGATCAGAAAATGAAATGTCCTAGCAGAGTATTCCTAAATGGAAGGCCACTGACAAATTTTATGGCCTTGGAGACTGAAATAAACACTATTTGGTGACTGTTTGTATAGTCAGGCCATTAAGTGCAATGATTTGTATTTCCTCAAGAGATCGCTTAAACTACTACACCGTGTGTTTGCAGCAGCTTGGCAGAATTTTTTTTTTTTATCCCCTTGTTCATGGGCCAATAAAATGTGTTCTGGGCACATGTCTCCTTGTAGGTATGAAAGAAAAGTGGTGAGTCTGTAAGAGCTTCTCAGAGCCCTTGGAAGATGAATCATATATATAAACCACATTGAATGTCATATTAAAATGTTTTGTTGAAGCAACTTTTCCATAGATAAGTATACTCTATTTTGTCCTCTCTGTACTCTTGGAACTCTTCTCCAAATGATCTTCCCATAATAGTTAAGAGGGTTCTTTAGTATAAAATCTGAGTGATGACAAAAATATTTTAAAATAATGATGATCACCTTCCCCAAGTAGTTTTTTAAGTAAGTAAATGTGTTAATAATAAAATACATTTATATAAGATATATATTCACAGAGGTATTTTCAACTAAGAATTGGTAGAAACTTTCTCTACTTATATATGATTTTCTGACATTTTTCTGAGCTATTTTTGTTCTGTTATGTTGTTATACATTGTGCACAGTTAGTAAATTGTGGATTATCTCTTGTAGGTAACTTATAGTTTTATTTGGAGATAAAGGGGTTGGAAGGAGAGAAAGAGAGTCCTTTGTAGTCTGATTCTGAGTAACTTCACACCTTCAGTATCATCTGAAACTGAATTGCAGAGGAACAAGAGAATTGAAAATTCTTTCCTATAGAAATGACTTTTCATTGAAAAAATGCACTTGTTATATAATAACATAAAATAAAATAACCTTGCTAATTTATAATCAAAATTATATGAAATGTTGTGCCCCTTTTTCCTTCCTCTCCAAAGGAAGGGGAAGATTCATTTAGTAGGAATATGGAGTTAGTAAAGTTAAAACAGACTACCCTGAGACCTGCAGTTCAGAGGTTGAGCAAACTCTGTCCTTGGGAAAAGCTTCCATTTTGCCTTCATTGCTTTGATTGGACCAAGATAAAAACATAAAAATACTTCTGTTCTAATAAAGATCTTTGGGAAATATACAGTGGAGCCTCCTCAGTTTATAACTCCCTTTCTCCTCAATATCATACTGAAAAACACATCCCAGGGACATTTCTCTGCCATTTTTCTGTTGATGAGATGTATGTTCACTGTATGGTCCTCAACTATGCATGCCCACTTTTCCACTCCTACATATATTTTAATTTCTGAAGAAGCTATATCTATATCTACGTGAATATAAATAGAAATATAGGTAGATAGATATAGATAGATAGAAATATTGTTATGTCACAAAACCAGGCATAAAACTAAACCCTTACTTCCTCCTTTTGAAGCTATTTTACAACCAGCTCTAATTAGAAATGCTTCCCTCTTCCCTTTATTGTTTCTTCAGTAATAAAGCCCCTCTTCTCTACTTGGATTTTCTTGTGTTCTTTTAGATGACATCCTTTCCCTCTTAATTTCTCTACACTAAAACTTGGGAGGTATTGCTAATTTAGATTTATCACATGTACCCAAAAAATAAATTTACAAGTATCACACATTTGAAAGTGTGAGGCTTGAATGAAAATATTGAGATGAAATGTGAAACTGTTTATAAAACTGCAGTTTAAAAATGTCATGTTCTTTTTATAGTATAGTGTAAGTGTAGATATATGTCAGGCACTATCTGGGGCTCTATGGATGTACTGAGTCTTGATGTATCTTTCTCTCTCTTCCCCCACATACCTCCTATTTGGTGATTATTAGCTTTCTTTTTCATCATATTGATATTGGATGCATATGTCTCCTACACAGGAAGACAGAGATAAGAGGAAGCTAAGAAGAGGGGAACTAAACAAATAGGGTAGGGAATATCTCAGTGTCCTCTAGCCACCTGCATCTCACATTGTACCATATCAAATTCTCTTATTTCATTTTGTGCCTAGCACAGAAATCCCTGTAAATCTTTGTTATACATTTCCATTTTCTTTTCTGCCCTTCTTCACCCCCCATTGAATAGTTTATTCAATGACTTCTCTGAGTTTACTGCTGCTTCAATAGGTCACACTCTGTAGTTGATTTTTAGATCAACTCCAGGAATCTCAATTGATGCATTTGGTCCCTCCTTAAATGCGCTTGTCTGTCAGGTGTAGCACTTATACAAGATCTCATGTGAGGAAAACATACATAGTTTATTTAAACGCCCCTCAGCTACCTTGCAGCAATAACCAAATACAGGCAGCTAAACCGCTGAGTGCCTCTGTTGTTTGCTAGAAGACATAACATCAAATGCAGCATTATGCACACAAAGGAGCACCCCAAAAGCAATGTATGCTGATGAACCCCAGTTATTAACATAACTAGCACTGGCTCTTTCTGCTTTGCTGAAAGGTAGATTGAGCTAGGAATTGGGAATCATAGAAATGAGGAAGAAATCAAATCTCTAATGGCTTTACTGGGGTACAATTATGTCAGGTATGTCTGCATAAATCATACTTAATATTTTCAAAGTGCAATCACATTTGTCCTTCTCAAGAGCCTTTTTTTTTAAAAAAAAAAAAGCAACTAGTTATTGAAATAGCCCCCAGGAATTACAATTCTCTATTAAGTCTAAAATAAAACAATGGCATTGATAAAAGTGAGTTTCTGGACTGCATGGGGTTATAATGTTAAATCAAAAGTGGGATTAGTCTTAGCAAAATAACAACAAAAGGAATAAACTGAAAACTTACAGGTACTATTGCTAAAGATAGTGAAAATATAATTTTACACAGTTTTACCTCCTTCTACTATTTAAATGAAAGTTAAAGGTCAGATCTGTACATTGCCAGTATGGGATATAAGAGAAAAGGCCAACCCAAATACAGAAACGCAATTAATCAGAGAGCTGCATGAATGCCCGTTGCTCTAACTCTACTTAACGTTCAGATTTCTTCATTATCTGTGATGAAAAGTGATGCAGGTTTAAGAGAAAAGTTATGAATTTGTGTTCAGCAAGCAAAGAGAGCAAGATTTGAGCTGCAGTACCCTGTAATTGATACTAAAACTAATGGAAATCTCTGACATAATTGGAATGCCACATAAATGAGTTCTTAAATAACAACACGTCTCCAACCATGCTAATTTAAGGTATACAGATTTTAAGTTATGGAAGGAAACTTTTGTGTTGGAAGTAAGGAAAAGGGAGAAAGTGCCATAAAGATAAGTCTGTGAGAAGAAGCAGTCACAGAAGAAATGATACAAACATAGGAAGCTGAATTGAGTTCTGTAGCTCATATTTACTTGGGCAAAAAAAGAAAAATGTTTGGGGGTGGGAGAGATAGTACAGTATGGGTAGGGTCTTTGCCTCGCACGTGGACAACCCAAGTTCTATTACTGGAACCCCTTTAGTTTCCTTAAGCAATGACAGGATTGATCCCTGTGAAGAAGACCAGGAGTAAGCCCTTAGCATTGCCAGGTGTGGTTCCCTGGAAGGAAAAAGTACCCCATTCGACTATACTGTAAAATCTACAATACAAAAGTATATACTTTCTTACACTTAAAGTAACACTTAAAATTCTCTAATATTGGAAAAAAACATGTTTACAAGGGTGATATCCATGCAAAGAAAAATGACTGAGATTTAAGTCATGAGTTTGTTATTTTACTCTTTAAGAACTAACCTATTTTCGCTTTCTGCCGCTCCTTTCTGCCGCCCCGCAAGATCGACCCCGGAGGCAACTGAACTACTTTGGACATGAGCAGCGTCCCCAAAATACCTCCAAACTGTGTGCTCGGAGCTGCTGGCCCAGGCGCCTCCAGCGGGGTATGGTCTTTTCCCTCTCAATTCTTGTGAGGCAACAGCCAGTTTTCAGACTATGCAGGAAGCCCGGGAAAGCCGATGGGGCGGGACTTCCGGAGCCGCCCTGCGCCGGTATTTAAGTACAGAGCCATGTGGGTACTCTCCTTTCTGTCGCTCCTTTTGGCCGCCCTGAGAGATCGACCCCAGAGGCAACTGAACTACTTTGGACACGAGCAGCGCCCTCCAAATGCCTCCAAACTGTGTGCTCCGAGCTGCTGGCTCAGGCACCGCCAGCGAGTGATGTAATTACCAAAAGAATTTTCCCTGGACTTCATATAGAAATTCAAAACCGCGCGGCTGCGATAGCCTAATATCTCTTGATTGTCAGCAACGTGTAAATGTTCCTTTTTTAGCAGGGCCTACCGTGGGTGGAAACTCCAAACAATAGTACTGAGTTTTTTGTTGAAGGGTAAAAGATTGTAGCAATAGAATTTTAGGCAGAATTTTCCCTGGACTTTATATAGAAACGCAAAACCGCGCGGCCAGTGCCGCGGCCGCGCGACCTAATGTCATCTAATCATCAGCAATATGAAATGGGTCCTTTGTAACGGGTTGGACTTTGGGGGGACCATAATAGGGTTAAAGTTTGTCGTGACGTGTAATTTCTGGCTGTACTTTCCCTGGACTTTATACAGAAATTCAAAGCCGCGAGGACGCTGCCATGGCCACGCAACCTAATGTCATTTAATCATCACAAATATGAAATGGTTCCCTTTTAACGGGTCGGACTTTGGTGGGAAATCCTAACAAGAATAGTAAGTCTTTTGCTGAAATATTGAAGAAAATCAAAGTGGTAGCCATCTCTATAGACTGAACTAAGCCATATCCCCACGCCGGCTGAGAAGAAATATCCTTCTTTCTCGGGAAGAAACGCGGCGTGGCGTTAACCATAGTATGATGTCCATTAAGCTGACACGGACCTGGAGGCGTGGGAATGGGATACAAGGGAATAAATTATTACGTACTTGGAACAGCGGGACGCTGGTGGAACCTCGAGCTGGGGCCGATAACAGCGTATTACTTTTGGTTCCAGAAACTGCTGGCAGACATTCTACCAGACTGTCAACTAAGCCAGAGCCCCACGCCGGCTGATGACGGCAAATCACCATCTTTTTTGTTTTTTTTCCTTTCGTCAGGCAGCGTGGTGATTACTAAACAGGCATGAACTCGGTGGCACGGGACGAGGGGGGAAAAAAATAGAAAAGCTATGTAACAAACAGCGGGACTTAATATCTCTACATTCTCAGCAATGGAGAGCCATCAAATGCTTCCTTGACAGTAGGACTGTCTTTTCTTTTTTGGGGGGAAACCCTAATAACAATAGTGAGTTATGTGTTGAAACATGGAATGTAACCAAGATAAAGTGTAAATGAAGTGAAACTTATCACTTACAAGGGCGGGGACTGGGGGGGCGGGAGGGGGCGGGAGGTATAATGGGGTGGTTGGTGATGGAATATGGGCACTGGTGAAGGGAAGGGTGTTTGAGTATTGTATAACTGACATAATCCTGAGAACTATGTAACCCTCCACAAGGTGATTCAATAAAATTTAAATAAAAAAAAAAAAAGAACTAACCTATTTTCAGCTAGGAATACAAAACTAACCCTAATGCTGACTTGTAAGATGACAGGTCCTGGTAGATCCAGAGGACAGAGCACAGATATTCCATTTTAGTTTTAAAATCTAATTGAAGATTTATTGTTAAGATCTGAACTTAGTTAGCAACCTTTGACCCCTTTTTTATTTCCAGTTCTCTTCTTAAAGTTGTATGGACCATGTGCCTGTGCTACCGCTGTATTTTAAAAATCATATGATTTTACTGGTTTCATAAAAGTGGAAAACTAGCCTCATGATAAGTCAGGTCTTAAGTATCACATATATACTCCTTAGATATAAGATGCCATGAGTCTATACATAATTATAAAATTGAATTAAATGGACTAACTTCTCAAGACAAAGAAATTCATCTAAATTACTATAATTCATATCATATAAATTATGAATGGTCTTATATAACTTGTCAGGAAATAAAATTCAACATTAAAAAATGAAAAGTTAAGAAATAATCAAATGTCAATTAGTTTACTAGAAAATTCTACTAAGTTATAAAGAACTGATAAAAGTTCAATGCAATATCTTTGAGAAATTAGAAGAGTGTATTTTCCATTTCATTTTATGAAACAAGTATTGTTTGGATACCATAACCAAGAAAAATCAAAATAGAAAATTATAGGCTAATATTCCTCTTGGAAATAGATTACAAAATACGTATCAAAAAATGAAACAGAATAAACACTAATGTATAACTATCAGTATACAACATAACCGGTTGGCATTCATGTCCAGATACTGCCACAGTGGTTCTATTTTCAAAGGTCAGTGTAATTTCCCACACCTACACACATCTTAACTCCCAGTTATTGTGCTAATATCGTACAACCTAGAGCTCGGAGTCCTGAAACAACACAAACTTATTATCTTCCGTTTCTTGAGGTCAGAAAGTCCAATATAGGTTTTCCTGAGCAACAAATCAAAGTATACAACGGTTTGAATAAATGACAAAGCAGTAAAAAATGTATCCTTTTTAGCTTCTAGCTCAACCCCCATTGTTTGGTTTATGTCTCCATTTTCGAAGCCATCAATGATTAGTTGAATCATTCATTGGGTTCTTCACACTTAGATTGATTCTTGGGACTTTTGCGTAGTTAAGATCCTCATAATCACATTAATTCCTCCCAGATTATACAGGATAATAACTCTATTTTAAATTTAGCTTTTTAGCACTTAATCCCACTGCTATTAATTCTCTTATGCTGTGTAATGTATTTACAAGTTCTAATAGTCTGGACATGAAAATATTTGAGAAACTATTAGTCTACCTGTCAGTGAGAAAAAAATAACATAATTATAATATACTCATATTAATTCAGGAAAAGTAACAAATTTCAGCAATGGTTCATAGAGAAAAATTGAGAAGATAGGAATGGACAGGAACATTTCAAAATGAAAGAGAATCTATAGAAATCTAAAATTGCCATTATATTTATTGTTTAAAGCCAAATTATTTTGCACTAAATTTAGAACTAAAAAGCAAGGATATTTGCTCTCTTCATGCTTACTCATCATGAGTGAAACTTAATCATAAGAAAAAAAACAAATGTCATACAGACAATCAAGGAAGATATCAAAAATTCCCTATTTGAATGTATTATATTTGCCTAGTTAGGAAATCAAAAGAAATAGGAGATATAAATGCTAAAATGAGTAAGTTAACTTAGCATGATCACGAAATATAAGATAAAGATACAAAAATAAAAATATATATTTCTATGCAATGACAATGGTTTTGTGGATAATGAAACAAAAGTAAAATACCATTCACAACTATTAAAATATTTAGGCATATTGGAATAAATATGAAAATAACATATACTACCTACTTTAAAATGCTGATGAAAGAAGTAAAAGATCTAAATAAACAAAACACATACTATTTGTGTATTTAAAAGCTCGGCATAGTTGTCAAATCTCTGCAATTTGTATATAAGTTTTAGACAATCCCTGTCAAAATCTCAACAGATTATGTGGATACAGGCAAGATTACTTTAAAATTTATAAAAACCAAGGGAACTAGAATTGCTAAAACAATGTTGAAAAGAAACAATGAGTAAGAATCAGTCTACTCAAATATAATACTTCATAGATACCTGCAAAATTCAAATATTATTGTACTGGTGAAGATTAATGGTACAAACAGAGTAACTAGAAACAGACCCATACAAATGTGTCCAACAGATTTTTTTCTAAAAAGTTGAAAATACAATTCAATGGAAGAAAAATAGTATTTTCAATATATGTTGCTGGAGCAATCAGAGAGCCATAGGCAAGGAAAAAAATAGCATCAGCAAAACTTTAAAGCTTAGATAAAATATTTAACTCAAAATGAGCTACAGACTTAAATGTCAAATTATAAAACTTAAAAAAATCAATGCATAAAAAATGTCTGGGCTGGGAATGTACAGCCCTGATTTTGAAACCACCAGGTGTGATCAAAAAACAAATAAAAAAAGTGAAAGAGAGAGAGGGAAAGAGAGAGAGAGAGAGAGAGAGAGAGAGAGAGAGAGAGAGAGAGAGAGAGAGAGAGAGAGAGAGAGACGGGGGGAGGAAGGTAGGGAGGGAAGGAGAGAGGAAAGAGACAGAGGCAGAGATAAAGACAGAGACAGAGGCAGAGAGACAGAGGGGGGGAAGAAAGAAACAAAATATCTGCTATTTAGGGCTATACAAAGATTTCTTAGACAGGAATAAAAAAGAATAATCATATATTTAGTACTGTGGAGTCTCCTAAGTGGCTAAAACTGCAGACTTTGGACTGGGAAAAATATTTGTAAGTCACTTTCTGATAAAAGACTAGCATTTATTATATACAAAAAGCGCATAAAAGTTGCCAAAGAAATATTAGAAAATAAGCAAAAGATGGGTAAGCAGATAGAAAATATAATTTAGGGCCCAAGCCTTTGTACCAAAAATTACTGGTGAGGTGCTGTAGGCACTGTTCAATATGCTGCCCTGCAAAAGAGCAGAGATAGCCAGAGTGGATTTATAGAGATCAAATAAGCATTTAATCTTTTTCCAAGATATCTGACTTTAATGAACATGGTACTGAGGACATCAAAATAAATATGCACTGTCTTTTTATTTGGGGATTACTTGCAGGGGCTACTCCTTGAGTGGTGTTTTGGGGTACTCCTGGTGATGCTTGGGGATCATGTGGTGCTGAGGATCAAACTTGGACCTCCCAGGCTCAAGGAATGTTCTGGAGCCCTTGAGCTATCTTTCTAAATCTAGTCGCTCTGTTTTGTTCTTGTTTTTGTTTTTTCTTTTTTTTTTTAACATGGGGAAAATGAAAACTGTTTTGAATTAACACGTTCCTTCTTGTCATTAAGATACTATGATGAGGAGATTTTAGAGACTTTCAATAGATATTAAATATCTGAGAATTATTTGGTGACTATTCAGACTTTTTGCGACAGTTATAAAGCAGAGATAATCAGCTGATTATGATTGCATATCTTAAACCTCAGCCTTTTCTCCTAGTTTTCCCTGTCAGACACAGACAAACAAAAGCACAGAAGTCAATTCAAAATTTTCACCCCAGTTGACCTAATCTTAAAGCACTGTCCTGACTGATCCAGTGGAGTCTATCTTGGAATGTACCCATATTTAAAGGCCAGAAGGAAAACATTTTCTTCAATAAGTGTTTTTCCTGCATAAAGTTTTTTTCCAGTATTAACAGCTATTAACAAACTCTATAGGAACCCAGAGTATCTTCCTAGCAAGCTTACGGCCATGAATTAAGGCCCCTGGCATTCCAACTATACTGTGTATGATCTTGGCCTCTTTGCTCTCTCCCATCCCCAGTGCCACAAGTGATTTCAACCTCACCCAGCTAGGAATGTGTAAGCATCAAAAACAGATGCAATTCCCCAGCTAGCACCTCCACTAAAGATGTAGTGAGTACCATGACCATGAAATGTTTCCTTTCGTGGAAGGAATCATTTAGTATATCTTGTGTAACTCAACCAAGAGAGCCCCCAGGCATATGTGCAAGCACCAACACTTCAGAAAGCTCAGTGATAACTCCACTGATCTGAGTCCAACAAACCATGGGTTCAACACTAGGGCCAAAGGATGCTGGGTGCTTCTCAGGCCCCTTGGTGCCAGGTCCACCCCAACCACTTTGGTGATGCTTAGAAGTCCACCTGGTGCTGGGGATGGAACCTTCCATACATCTTAATTCCTATACTGTATTTCTAATAAGTTAACAAAACTGCAAACAACTCAAAATATCCTAGGAGCACCAAATGACTAAACAAATCACGGATCATACATATCAATGAATACTACTATCACATGGCTCTTTCTCCTGGAAGGAAGCATAACATGAAGCCTGCCATAGCCATGCCACTGAACCCTTCACTCAGGGCGCCCCAGAGAGGGGTGGGTGAGAGCCCTCCCCACCCCAAGGGACCCAGCTCCGACAGCCGAAAAACCAACCCAACTGCTGCCACGCTCAAAGCTGTTCCCTTCATGCTTAGGTCATGCCTCACATATGAGTGAACATATTCCTGGACCTCGTGACACATCATAAAACACTCCCTACCCATACTCCATAACTACCATACCATATTTGATGGGATTCAGATAGTAGGCAACAAATCATAGAGGGAAACATATGTATATATATATATATATACATATAAATGCATATACACATATTTTCAGATACATATACCAAAGCTCCATTCTTCCTGCAATAACATACACCTCAGAGACCTGGGCCCTGTGAAACAGGATATGAACACTATTTGGATCTCCCAAAGAAGAATCGAAAGAGCTATGCCTGGAATATCACGTTTCACTCAAGTGAGAGAAGTAATCTGAAGTTCTAACCAAGGTCAATGATCAAGGATCAGGGACGCTATCTCATTTCCCAAGGCATCAAAAATCAGACAGGTAATGTGATTTGGAGATGACTGCTGGACTAGCGCTGTTACCTACTGGATGCCTGGTTGCCCACCTATGAGATGGTCAGACTTCTTCATCAATACCCTTAATGATGGTTTGAGACTCTTCGTGTTCCTGGAGCGAGCAGATGCCATTGGGCTGCACTAGCATAGGACAGGGACAAATGGAGACATTACTGGTGCCTGCTCAAGCAAATCAATGAGCAACGGGATGACGTGATACAAGTTATACCAAAGCTCACATTACCCAAACTTTAACAATATGTTAGTGGTATCCTATAGAATGTCTTAATGGCTCCTGCCAAAATAGAACAATGTTCACAGTTTCCTATATGAACACTTTTTTGTAAGCATGTTCAGCAGTTCTTCATAACAGACAATGACACTGTAGCACTGTCATCCCATTGTTCATAGATTTGCTCAAGGGCTTGAGCAGCTACCAGTAGTGTCTTCATTGTGAGGTGAGATTTGTTGTTACTGTTTTTGGCATATTGAATACACCACGGGTAGCTTACCAGGGTCTGCTATGTGAGATTCTGCATCGCTCCCTTTTGGGAGCTTTGTTTTATAGTCTCTGGATCTTGGCCTTTGATAAGATTATATGGCGCCAGGGACAGTTTGTGGGTGTGACTGCCAAGCTACTGGAAAACTGGGGATCTGGGTGGAGGAGGCCCAGTCTCAATCCGAGCAGGCTTGGAGATCTCAGCCACGGGTCCCAGATATCAGGGTTCCTCTGTCATTTCCCTCATCAGTGAGGCTCTTCCAAGCATGTGAAGAGTGGCCTTGAGCATGGCTATGGCTGGTTTCTGGAGGTTTTCATCTGCCAGGGCTCTGCTTGAGGTGGGGAGGGAAACTCAACCCAGTCCCCTCTGAGGGGGCCCCTGGTGAAGACAGTCTGGTGCAGGAGCAGGAGATTCTGTCATACTCTGCAGCTACAATGGGCAATACAAAATATAATATTTCAGTTGTGTTTTGGGACAAGGATTGTGACTTGGGATGGAAGCATCCCGAATTTGGTGGTGGGGAAATGTGATGGTGGTGGGATTGGTGTTTAAATATTAAATGTAATTAAATATTTAATATTTAAATATTTGAAGGTATTCAGAAAATAACATTTTTCATATTGTGGGGGCCATACCTGGAGGAGATTTGAATTATTGAGGCTACACTTGGAAATGTTACAGTGGGGAAGGCATGCGAGAACCTAGAAACTGATCCTTTCCTGGACAAGCAGCCTCATGGTCATCAGGTCATGGGCTGAGTGTGACATCTGTGAAAGACAACACTGGGAGTCGTGAGAACATGCTTACAGGAAAACTGAAGTTGTGTAGACACAGGGCAGGACTCAGAAACGAACACAACCCAGGAAGTAGCTACGCCTTTTATCCCATGTTCCCTTTCTTTTGTGTTTTCAAGAAAACTTTCAGAGTAACAGGATCCAGCCTGAGATTTGAGTTATGAAATCTAAAACTTTGACAATAAAGATAATTGAGTCGAACAGAATCTGCTTATGATCATTCAGATTAGGATTCATAACAGAGACAACAGTTTTGTTTTGGTTTCAGAAGTTCTCACTTTGGCTACTCTAAATTATGTGGACTGTTGTAACGGTCAAATATTTGCTTGATCATTAAATTTGGCTATTAATTACAGTTTTTCCATTCATTCCAGGTTCCATGATTCCTTTTTGGAGGAAAAGTAACTTTTAACAGACTTATTGTGAAGTAAAAAGAATCACAAATGTAGAAGGAGTCAAATATCCTGTGGAAGATAAATCAGAGTCTATGTTTGGTTTTCACACGACTCTCCTTATGTCTCTTTCAGCTGACATCTAAGGTTCATATAAGCTGGCTATAAACAGCTGTTTTCAGATGGGGTATTTTTGTCTGTAAGCCCCTTCAGACTTAAATCCTCAATATTTATTCTGACTACTACAATAACACTTTCCATGATTACTGTATCCTCAATCTTAAGTTATTTTGTGTTCTTACAAGTAGTCAGCTGAGACGTATTGAAGAATTGCTTTCATGGGGAGTAAAATGGTTGCTAGTCATATGTCACATATGTTTTTATTATGGTTGGCGTTTAGTAAAATTTATACTGCTTCATTGGATTAGTTCAAAATGTTAGCTTCTGTGTCGACTTTTTTTCTGGCTTTTATCTTATACAGCACACCTTGCTTTATTAATACCTAATTTAAATGTCTCAAAAAGGCTTGAATACATTTCCACATTCTGAAGTAAGCATGATTCTTCTGTGAACAAAAGAGCACTCTGGTTAACAGCTTTCTGACAATATAAATTAATTCACTGGTAAATGACAAATAGTACTATTGTTTATAAGAATTACATGCATATTAAAGAATTTAATGTTTATTATCAAGAGAACTAAACTTGGATTTTTATTATCATGTACTTAATTTGTGAGACTTACTGTTACTGTTTTTGGCATATCCAATATGCCAAGGGTAGCTTGCCAGGCTCTGCTGTGCGAGCGCGATACTCTTGGTGGCTTGCCAGGCTCTTTGAGAGGGTAGGAGGAATGAAACACGGGTAGGCCGCGTGAAAGGCGAACATACTACTACCTACTACACCTAATTTACTGGTGCCCACTCGAACAAACTGATGAGCAATGGGATGACAGTGACAGTGATAGTACTTAATTTATATTAACTATTTTATTTAATATGTACATGCTACTCATAAGGATTTTAATATTCAGTGCTTTCTAATAATAAACTTTTGATAGCACAGTGGGTAGGGCATTTGCCTTGCATGCGGCCAACTGGGGTTTGATTTCTCCATCGCTCTTGGAGATACCAAAAGTATCCCGCCTGTACAGCAGAGACTGTCAAGCTACACTTTGGCGTATTGGATATGCCAAAAATAGTAAACAAGTCACACAATGGAGACATTACTGGTGCCACTAGAGCAAATCGATGAACAAATGAATGACAGTGCTACTTTCCATATCAAAAGGCATTTTTTTCTTCTTTCCTTACTATTTTTATAAAATAGTAAATGTGTGTAGTTTTAAAATTAAACAATATTGAAAGAATTATAATAAAATGGCAGTATCTACACCTAATTTTCTATTCAAAGGTAATATTTGAATGTTTTGGCTATTTCCTAGGCATTTACAACTCTAATTCTAAGGGACCTACACAATAACTTAAATAATTAAATTTAAAATTTTTCACGGTATGTGTTGATCTTAATTAATCATTGACAGGATTTCTTTCTTACCTTAAACTTTCCAATACTTTGTTTTAATTTGTTTTGAGCAACACCTGGAAGTGCTCAGTGCTTACTCCTAGCTCTGTGCTCAGGGATCACTTCTGGTGGGCCTCAGGGACTCTATGGGATGCCAGGGATTAAACTCGTGTTGATGGGGTGCAAGACAAACATGCTACCTGCATTATCACGCTAGCCCCAACTTTCCTATATCTTTACATGACAGCATTGTCTTAAAAAAAATTTGTAGGATAGCATGGGGTTTGTCCTTTTAGCCTTGCCTTAGGGAACATAGTTTACCTTAAAGCAATGTCCTTTCTGTATGGACACAAGAAGATAATATTGTGCTTGTAACTTGGGAGTTGATTGATTCCAATAATATTTACTCCTGCGCATCTGCTTTCTTAACTCAGTTGTCCTCAGTTTCTAGCACCCCAAAAGCAGGGTCCCGACGAGGGACAGGATGGATCCAGGGCAAGCGGTGAGCTATGTGCTACCCTAGCATCGAGATAGGCCAGGCCAAAGCGCCACAATACTCAACTATAAGTTGAGGGCACGATCATGGACAATGCTGTCATGATCCAAAGGTAACGACGAGACTAGGACCCTGCTGGGGTCAGGAAGACTAACCTGGCCTGAGGACTGTATAGTGAGATGTCCTCAGGAAGAACCAAACTTTATATCTCTTACTGTGATCATACAGAATGACATTGCTAGAAATATTAGAAATATCAGAAATAGATTTACTGTAACTATTTAAGCAGATTACTAGCTCACACCCTGACACACCCTTGTTTGGAATCACTCCCTTGAGTGGATCTCCTTAGATGAGATTTCCTTAGATGAGATTTTGTTAAGAAATAGTTTTAGCCTTCTTTGTTTATTTGTTGATGTTAAACCCACCTTTGTGCCACTGCCCTATGTAATTTGCTATATAAACTAAGACTGTGGGGCAAAGGGGACCAGACTCAGAAGAAGCAGAGAGAACGAAATAAACTGATCGAGCAACCAGTTTGGCCTTCTTCCTTCGTCGCCTTCCCTTGACGGACAGCACACATGGCAGTTCCGGGGCACCGAACGTGGGCGGTGAGACAGAGCCGCCCGGAGAGCCCAAGAGTACACGCGCCCTTTTGCGTGCTTTAGTTTATTTACAAAAATTAGTGTTTGGGTTGGATAAATAGTATAGTTTGGGTGCTTTCCTTGTCCCAAAGAGATCAAGGTTTCATCCTCAACACCACATATGATCCCACCATGAGTATCAACAGGAATAATCCCTGAGCACAGAGCCAGGAGCAAATCCTAAGCACTGCCAGGTGTGACCCCAAAACAAAATGATGAAAAAAATCAGTGTCTGGTGTCAAGGAGATAGTTCAAAGGGCTTGGTATGATCTGTGAGACCACATGGTCCTCTGACTCTACCCAGGAACACATGAGCACCAAACATGTAAACACAGTCAGCATAAAACTAAGGAGAAAAAAAATGGAGTGCTTATTATAATGAGCTACAATAAACTACATGTATATTTGGTATATTTGGTACATTAAAGTCAAATAGCCAGATAGTATATCGATAGTATGTAGATTTCTTTATTATCTTATTTCATTTTTAATAATTTTGAGCCACTATATATTTATATTATGCAAACATATAATTTATATATGTTATATATATTTCTGTTCTTTTTTTAACTGGCTAGATTTTGCCAAGTATATCTCTATTTCTTTCCAACAATTTCTTAATATCCTCTAACAATAGTGATTCCATTAATGCTTCTTATTTTCAGGGAAACTTTCTGACCCATTTCAACTCTACTTGATGATTTTTAAAATCAACGACTAACATCCTATACAATTATTTATTTTCTTTTTATTTGAGGGGTGTTGGGGCCACACACTCTTGTACTCAGTTCTTAGTTCTGGCTCTGTGCTTAGGGACTAGTCCTGGTGGTCTTGGATGTCCAGATTGGGTGTCAAGGATTGATTGTGGATCGGTGGAATTCGAGATGAGCACCTTACCTGTTCTATTATCACTCAGGCCCATGCCAAAATGTTAATGCTAATTTCCTCCTCTCTTCTGAATCCTTTGTACAAGATATTATTTGAATAATTGCAGAAGGTAAATAGAAGTAATTAACTCATATGATAGCTCCTCAAACTTTAGTGTAAAGGGGCATATATCTTTTCTGTTCATATTTTATTAGCCAAAGCAGACCACATGAACAAAATCTATATCAATGGAGTGAAATGAATTATCTTTACACATCAATGGATCTTACAGAGAGGGCCTGTGAATATTTTGGCAACAATACAATCACTGGTGTCTGTTCATATTTAAGAGTATTTATTAGGGCTGAGGCATCATTAGAGTTGATGGCAGATGAATTTCAGTGTCTAGTGCTCGGCAGGAATGGAACATCCTTTTAATACGGTGACATCCACAGATGAAAAGTGGTATTTTTACCTACAGTTATATCCAGTTATCTTCGAAAAAAAAATCAATAGACTTCTCCTTGGGGAAATTTTGCCTAATAGCAGACATTCTAAGTAAGAGTAAATGTGACTAGGAGTCTAGGGGCTAAGTCTTACAGGACTTATTTTCTGTCACTGTTGTACCTCTGTTTCCAACATACTTTATATTAAGATTGTTCCCTGTCTCTCAGTGTCTCCAGAATGTAAATACTTGATCTCCTGATGGGGGATATTTATTTGACTACATGATAGTATGCATAAACTTCTAGAGGTTTATGAAGATTTATCCTATTTTTAGCATTGTAATTATAAGGGTCTTCTAATGCTGCTCAGCTGATGAAGGGAGGGGGTGTACTCATTAAGCAACTAGCTAAGAGACTGGAATATAAAAAATTGACATCTCAAAGAGCTATGGGAACATCTGACATCTGTTTTTAAATTTTTAGTTTGAGGCCACATTGGTGATGCACAGGGGCTACTCCTGGCTCTGTGCTTGGTCACTCCTGGTGGTGCTTGGGAACCTTGAGGTTCTGGGAATGAAAACCTATTTTTAGACAAGACATATTTCAAAGAAATGGATGCCAGTGTAGTCAATGAAATTGGTTGTGGTCTTGTCTTCTGACACATGTATCAATGTATCTATAGTGTAAATCTGAAGATTTCAAATTAAGAATTATGACTATGTGTTATCTTCTTGTGTAATTTTTTGGGGGAGGGAAGGACAGATAGGATTCTGGAATATTCTTTATGTTCTCAATTGCACATGCCCAAAGGAATTTGCCAGTATTAATTCTGAGTCAAGTTCATTATCACTAGCCCATCTTCACTAATCAGAAATTGGTATATTTTAATTTTAAACCTTCTAACAGTTGTTTCCCATACAATAACTGCAATATTATGAATAAATGGAATAAATTTCTCATTATTTGTCTCATGCATCTGCTTTCTATCACTATCACTATCACTATCACTATCACTATCACTATCACTATCACTATCACTATCACTATCACTATCATCCCCTTGATCCTCGATTTGCTCGAGAGGCCCAGTAACGTTCTCCATTCATCCTAGCCCTGAGATTTTAGCAGCCTCTCTAAAGTTACTTGTCCTTCCCAATGTTGCTACAGAGGTTCTTTCAGGGTCAGGAGAACAAGATGAGATGCATCATTGTTACTGTATTTGGCTTATGAATACATCACAGGGAGCTTGCCAGGCT
This sequence comes from Sorex araneus, assembly GCF_027595985.1. NCBI lineage: Eukaryota > Metazoa > Chordata > Mammalia > Eulipotyphla > Soricidae > Sorex > Sorex araneus. Next base: position 47,387,624 of record NC_073302.1, on the reverse strand, counting down.
CTTCCATGTGGGCAAGAAAACTCTCGGTAGCCTGCCAGTTCTCCGAGAGGGAGAACTAGGCGGCCGTGAGCTTCTGGGAGCTTGAATTTATAGTCTCTGGATATTGCAGCTGAGTTCTACCCAGCTGAATTCATTATCATCCTCCATTTGCTGTTTTTTATATATTTAAACCTGCAATTGTCACCTATCCATAATCTTTGTCCTTATACCATTATATCATCTTATATTCTTTAGTTATTGTTTTAGAAACTTTGAGGGGGTAGCATAAATAGCTGAATGTCAGTGTGTAAACACAAATTGTACAAGGAGGTTAAACAAGTTTGAAGAATTTAAGACACTAGAAGAAAAGATAATGTAATACTACAATGGTATTGAAATTAAACCTGAGACTTATATAAAACTTGAGAATAATAATGGACAGAGAACAAGTAGGAAAAGAATGAATGAAAATTGTGGCGAAAGAGCCAAATTCTTTAGTATAATGAAATGGGCATAATGGATGAGACTAACCAACAAGCTATAATTAATATGGAAGATGAGAATGAGATTAAATAAATAAAATAGTATCTTAATAATAATCTTAATGAACTGTACAAGTTTGTTTTCTACACACAATAAATCTACTTTAAAAATTCTGTAATATGATAGAGTCCCGAGGGTGGAAAACATGTTTTGTTCACTTTTTCATTTCTACTGCCTAGCAGAGTGCCTGTAACATAATTCAATTGCTGTTGCTTGAAGGCCTTAATGCCTCCTTGATTTAATATAATTGAGGGTCATAATACCAATTTAGTAGTTTTAATTCAGAAATTTGTGAAATAGGAAGCTGGCATCTGCAGAGTTATTAGATAGTTTATTAAAACACAACACAGACTGTATTTGAAAAAAGGCTCTTTGATCTGGGGAATATTATGATGTTTACATGAGGCCTGCATTTGCAAAACATTTTCTACTGCTCTTGAAAGTGCTCAATACTATGCTTTGTTTAAAACTATAACCAAGATTTGAGATATGCTCATTTGTTCTGCATAAAGGAAATGCTAAGTTGTTGCTTTTTGTTTTTTATAAATCCTTGAACAAACAGTATGTATTAATGTTGTCCTGGACATATATGTTCCTTGATTATGTTTATTAAACATATGCATACATATAGTACACAAATGAGAGACACCTGGTATTTCAAAATTTTTTGTGTTTGTTTTAGTATTATGATGAGCAATCCATTGAGTGTTTCTAGTAGAGTTTATAAAATTTTTGGTGGTACTACATACATACAGTGCAAAGAGTAAGTATATAGCATTTTAAATGGTGAAGCAGGTATATGTCAAGTCATAGGCTATGAAGTGCTGCTGCGTCTGTAAGTAAAATTTATTTTAAACACATAAGACATTTACTCAATTAATATCATGTACTTTTTTTTCACTCAATCAGGGAAACCTTAAGATATATGAATCTGAACTTAACTTTTGTATGCTCTTTGGGTTCCATATAGCCAGCATTTCATTAGTGAGCATGTAAACACTGATATATTTTTACATATTATTATGGTTTGTTCTTTCATTGTTTCTCTAGTTAGAAAACACAAGAATGTATTTGTTCAATGTTTTTCTTTAGTACTTCTATTCCTCAAAAACATGTGACAAATATTTATAATAATGTATAGAGTAGAAATGATACAAATAAATACTACCTTTGATAAATGCTACTAAATTTGCTTGCGAGGTCAAAAAAGAAACAAAGAGTAAATAGGACAATTGACCTTCAGCAGAGATTCTTCATTATTCTATAAAAATTTGGTAAACAAAGGAAGTACACAGATTATTTAAGCATGTGTATAACCGATAAGGGTATGTGTGTTTGCTTATTGTATGACCAAGGTTTTTTTTTTTTGTTTTTTTGGGTCACACCTGGCTATGCACAGGGGTTACTCCTGGCTCTGCACTCAGGAATTACCCCTGGTATTGCTCAGGGGACCATATGGGATGCTGGGAATAGAACCCGGGTCAGCCACATGCAAGGCAAACACCCTCCCCACTGTGCTATCACTCCAGTCCCCTGTATGACCAAGTTAACATTTGAATTACCTCATTATTTTATCAGAGACAATATTAAGGCAGTATGGCAAAGAAGAAATTGTGACAGAATTTGATTGACTACAAAGTAATATATAATAATAAAACCATTGAAAATTAGGTAGCATATCAAATGAGATAAAAATTCTATCTAATGGCATGTGTAGAAAGTTATATCTATTTTTAAGTTAAATGCACGTTGCAAGGGCTGAGTGATTAGTAGCAACACTTTCAATATCTATAGATAGGAGTATTCAGAAAACAGAGGTAATAAAAGAGAAAAATTCTTATAAAACAAGAAAAGCAAAAATAAGTAAATGTATTTTTAGTGTGTTTTCTTATAAAAGAGAGAGACAAGAATATAAAACCTGAAAGAATCAAAGGAATAAAGGTAGTCAAAGAAAAATAATAGGTGAGGGACTGGAGCAATAGTGGTTAGGGCACATGCTTTGCACTAGCCCACCTACCTGGCTTTGATTCCCAACACTCCATATAGTTCCCTGAGCACTGCCAGGAATGGTCCCTGAATATAGAGCCAGGAGTAATTCCTATTACTGGCTGTGATTCCCTAAACAAAATTAATTAAATATTAGGTGAGAAAATTTGGTGAGATAAAGAGATCAACCATGGAAAGAAGAAAAAGGGAGACCTTAACGCATAAAAGAAGATTTAGAAAACCCTATATAAAGAAGGTAAGTTTGTCATAGCAGAGGTAAAAAGATCAGTGAAAGGTCAGTGAATGAGACAATAAGGTTAAATGTGATAACAGTAAAAAATTGACAATCAAAAGGTAAAGCAAGTGATAGTAGGGAAATCAGGATGGAAACATAAGGAAGCATAGAAAGTGAGAAAAAACACATAAATGACAGAGGAGAAGAGAAAAGTGAAGACAAGGGGAAAGTTAGTAATTTTAAAAGAAAGAAAGTGAAAAAGCTGTATTTTACCAAATGATTGTCTCACATTTTTTTTACCTCTCATTAATTAATTAATTAATCAATCTATTTATTTATTTGCGAAACTGTGGTGTGACCATTATATGAAGTCTTTAAAGTGAACCATCAGTATAACTGGCTAGAAAACAACAACAACGACAAAAACAATAACAACAACAACAACAACAACAAACGAACCCAGAACACACTAATTATGCAGTGGTGACCACTAAGAGGTGAAATACAGTAGGAGAAAAGTGAAGCTGGAGAAAGACAAGATAGTAGGGTAATATATACGAACACATGAATCATTTGGGAGGAATACTCTCAGGCAAGGATTATAGAAGCAAGTCAGTGTTGCTTTGATTTTTGTTTTCAGTGATTCTTTTCCTTGAAGGGGTAATAGCTGTTCAAGTGATCAAATAAATTGATATAATGCCTCAAAAGTATGACCATCCTTTTGTAGTTATTTTTATATAATACTTACGCTTCATGCTGCCTCACTGTATTTTTCAACATTAAAGTATAGAAGATAAAGTAATGTATGCAATGGTAAAATCAATGCTGTGTGTGTGTACGTCTGTGTGTTTCTGTACATGCAGTGTTTTCTCCAAATCTTCCTTTCTAGCTGTTAGGGGAACTCAAAGAAGAGGCCACCTCACAGTGTGAATAACTGATGATTAGTGAGGGAGAGTGTCTTGAAATCTTAGGTTACTCATGATAGCTAAATAATAATAACCACAGGAACAGAAGTATAATTGTGCCAAGCCTACCTAACAATTAAAAACAAGGAAACTCTGATCATTATTTCTATTGCATTGCAGAAAGAAAAGAAAAAATAACGTTCAAAAGTTGAATGGGACTTCAGAATCTAATGTTCAACCCAAATCACATAGTCATTCTATCTACATGCTTCAGAAATCAACGTTCTCTCCAGCTGAGTGCCTAGCTTCCTAAATTCACACTTTCTACTTAACAGTGATGAATATTTGGAAGGATGCAGATAGGTGCTTTTAGCATGGTTTTATGGCTCCCTTTTTGGATTCTGTGGGTAGGTTACAGATCCTTTGTTCTGCAAATCAAACTCAATTGCTAAATAAAAATAAAATTCTGAATAATATTCCACATGTATAGAAAATCATGTTCAGGGGCTAATACCCTTTGTCTTGCTTATGCAATCCTATATTTCAATCCATTTTCAATGACTTTTTAATTTGGACTTCAGTAATATGCAGCAATCTCATCAGAAAATACATTTAGCACTAAGGCTAAATTACAGGGTTGGAATTTCATTTTCTTTGGCATTTTTGGTACTCTAAGTAAACTGATAGTTAATGCTTTGGGAATGATAGACTTTCTTTATCAGTGTTTAGCTCACTACTCAGTGTTAAATTATTTTTTGAAATGCTTAGTTGGTGAGAATAATATTGAGATGGAAAACATTAAATGTGACTAAACTAAGAGCTTTAGCATATATTTTAAATGAGTATGTTCAGTATTATCACCCTTAATTCAATTTTCTTACAAATACACTGTGTGATGGCACATTTTTCAAATAAATAGGGACCAGAGTGGTGGAATTAGCTGATACTAACTGAATTGCTATTTTATAGATTTTTTGTTGTTGTTGCTGTTTAAATGAGTTCCCGAGGATGTCTATAGATAAACTTCTAGAAAGGACCTGGCATGATTTGGAAATCTAGCAAACAGATTCTTGGATAAGAAATATCTAGGTGCAGAATCCAGGTGAAATGTCAGAGGCAGAAGGGCAGAAGGACATGAAGATGACATATATACCTAAGGACAGGCCTTTGAAGCCCCAGGATCCAATTCAAGACAGCACTTCTTTTTATTCTACTTCTGCTCTCACATGAAAGAGGGAACAGTCCCTGAAGCCAATTTCAGTCTCCCCGTTTAGTGTTCACTACTTCACATCTTTAAAATGTGTGATCTTTTCTTATCTTCTCTAAGATCACCTGGATGTCTGACCTTTTCTCTGTTGTGATCTCACGATATTCTTCCACAGGAGATTGCTGTTGATTTAGAATTTACTGTCCCTTTCCACTTTTCCATTGGTAAAGTCCATACATAATATGGCTGCAAGCCAATACCAATAATAAGAAACATCAATGCATTTACATATCAGAATATAAAACATGAAGACCAATGCAGATATATAAATATGTAGATCTACTTATAAAAATGGCATGTGGTAAAAGTTTACACTGTTTTTTTACAATTATATTAAGTATCTGTAACATATTAAATTATGTGGGATAATTAACTATCTTTGTGGCATTTTATTCAAAAACATTTACTCTGCCTACACTTACTTTCAGTTTGAAGTTATAAACACACACAGAAAGTATATAAAACCCAGATTCCTCAATTGTACAGACTGCTGTTTCAAAACGGTGTAGTAGGTTTCAAAGCAGGTGATAACCTTTGGATTTAGCTCTCTTTTTGACTGAGGAACGCTGCAAAATCTAAGTAGAATTGGTGGGATCTTCTCATGCATGTATAATCTACTGAGTGTTAGGTTATATGTGGTGCCCATCATGGTATGTTGGATTGGCCTCAAGAGAAGAAGACATGATAAGAAAAGGAAACAACCACAACCTGGTATGTCATTTTCCAGTTCCAAAAGCACACTTATTGTGACATTTGATGATGGTATATGTCTTGGTACTATATTATGTAGTGTGCCATTTTTAGCTCATATTGGCACTACTACAGAATATGTTTTTTTTTGTGTGTGTGTAGTGGGGGGGTCCAGTAGTAAGACAACTGTTATTATTCTCCCTTGGTCATTTTTTTTTCTTTGAGCTAAAGAACGTATTCTGTTCTCTGAAGTTATTCACAATATGACACGTTAATCAGAGCATAGGTAATAATTACAGAAACTTCAGTACAAAGACATACATATTTTAAATGAAAGCTTTAGGTTCCCTGACTTATGTTCCCAATCTGTTAAAGACGATTGAAGTGATTCTTGCCTGTATCTATCATAATGCCCTTTTCCTCTTATCAGAGACCAGCCAAAGATACAAAGGTTATGCCTTTCTTGATGAATCTATGTGACAGGGGCGAATTGCCTGTTTTCTTTTGTTCGTTTTTTTTATATAAAAAGTGCCAGAGGCAGGAAACTACTATGCTTCACCAGTGACTCATAAGAAAACTTAATAGAAGGTCTCTAGTGCCCACTGGCCTTACAGTACCTGATTGATGTAGTCCCAAACTTAAATAGGCTACCACCACTGAAGAAAGCATGTCAGAGACATGGGAGGGAGTAGAGGGCTAGGATCTCTTGTACTCTGGGAGTGAGAAGGCAGGTATGCCATATTTTCATCTATTTTTATCAGAGTAGTCTTGCTATATTTATGACCATGTTTCGTTTTTGTTACTTGTTAGAGTGACTATGTTTGTGAATGGGTTGTATTTTTGTCTCATTCTTTAAAATATAGTTAATAGAGTCAGTTATACCTACAGAACTCTCAATTTCCTAGATGATAAAGTGGTTTTAATAATGAACCCTTAAACATTCTTGTGTAAGGATTATCTTAAACAATTTATTCAATATATATAAGTGTACATAGAAAAAATATAAATGCAACAATGATTCTTGCCATTATTCTTTATAGATATACTAGCAACTTTCTGGAAAGAGCTCTTTGGACTACTACAGAACTGATAGTATGTCCTTAAATCCTAGCAGTATTCTTCCTTACTTCAATTCACTGTTAGACTAGTTTATCAAATTTGAAAACTCTCTTGATATCAGTCAAGATCAACCAATGCACATGATTATTTAGAGACATGGTGTAAGTTGGAAAATACATCAAAGCACTTACTATGATCTTGGTAGACGATGGCTTACTTATTATAAGATAATTTTGTTAAATATTTTGCCCTGTATCACTGTATCATTGTCATCCCATTGCTCATGGATTTGCTAGAGAGGAGGTCAGTAACATCTCAATTCATCCCTGTCGCATTCAGGGTCAGGGGAATGAGACCCATTATTATTACTGTTTTTGGCATATTGAATGAGCCATGAGTAGCCTGCCAGGCTCTGCCGTGCAAGACTCTGCATTGCTCTCTTCTTGGAGCTTTGTTTTATAGTCTCTGGATCTTGGCCATTGATGAGATTATATGGCACCAGGGGAAGTTTGGGGTGTGACTGCCTAGCTACTGAAAAACTGGGTATGCGGGCAGAAGAGGCCCAGTCCCGATACAAGCAGGCTTGGAGATCTTGGCCACAGGTCCTATATACCTGGGTTCCTCTGTCAGTTCCTTCATGAATGAGGCTCATCTGAGCATGTGGAGAGTGGCCTGTGCATGGCTGTGGCTGGGTTCTGGAGGATTTCAGCTGCCAGGGCTTTGTTTGGGGTGCGGAGGAAAACTCTGTCCCCTCTGAGGGGGCCCCAAGTGAAGACAGCCTGTCCCACGGGCAGGCGATTCTGCATTGCTCTCTTTTGGGAACTTTGTTTTATAGTCTCTGGATTTTGGTCATCAACGGCCAAGTACTTTGCAAGCCCAAAAAATTGTCACAAGATTATACACATTAATGGTGTATAATCAAGGTAAATATATACCATTAATATAGGAAAAACCTACTGTAGTGAGTTATAAATGTAGGTATACATAAGAACCACTCTGAAAGTAATAAAAATAAAGGTTTGAGATATTTGAACACTGGTTATCTGATTAGGAAGTAAAAGATGAAATCCCCAAACATGTGTTTTAAATTTACAGACTATAGTTCTATATATTCAGAGGGGGGCAGGTGAGAGTCCTCCCCGTCCCAAAGGACCCAGCCCCAGCAGCCGATCTCCACTATCCAACCGTCGCCACACTCGAGATCACTTTCCACATGCTCGGGCCGAGCCTCACACATGAGTGAACCTATTCCTGGACTGTGGCCGCACAGCACATCATTATAAAGGGAAATATACATATATATACATATATGTATATATATATACACACACACCTCTCGGAGAGTCCGGCAAGCTACAGAGAGTATTCCACCTGCACAGAAGAGCCTGGCAAGCTCCCCGTGGCGTATTCGATATGCCAAATACAGTAACAATAATAGTTCTCATTTCCCTGACCCTGAAAGAGACTCCAATCACTGGGAAAAAAGAGTAAGAAGAGGCTGCTAATATCTCAGGGCTAGGACAAATGGAGAGATTACTAGCGCCGCTTGAGTAAATCAATGGACAATGGGATGACAGTGGTATAATAATATAGCAATAGTTCTATATATAGTTAGGTAATTTAGTTTTATAGAGATCTTATATTTTGAACTTAACGTCACTTGTGGTAAGGCCATTTGTCCTATTTTCTGTCTCATTTTTATTTCCCATGTATTCACTGATTAAGCTGTTCATTTCCTAGGAGGGAGACAGTTTGATTGCGCACAAAACAAAACTAAGAAAGGACTATATTTGCATTTTATCAAAATTGAAAGATGCGGTAGTAAGATTATATTTTGAGAAAAAATATTTATGTTACTTTGCAGTCCTATCATTATCTTATTCATGTAAGAGACATTGAACATTAATTTTTAGATTTTTTCCCCTTGGAACTTAATTACTGATGTATCTTAAATGTTATTCTATTTTCATATTTATCTCAACAAAATGCACCACTTGTAGTCCATCACTGTAGCCTGTTTTCATTAATGGGCCTGACTACCATTATGTTAAGTAACTAATGAGTTCTAAGAATGGAAATATTATGGAGTTTAAAATTATTTCAAATCTATTCAGTATATTATATCTTTGGCAAAGAAAATATAATTAATGATAAAAATAAGAATTATAATTTCAATTAAACTAGTTTAACTATGGTTTTAAATTTCCTTTGGATCAACTCTTTAAACCTCATTGATAATTGTCACTCATAATAGATATATACTTGACCCAACTTTCAAGTATGCTACAAAACTCTTTGGATATAGCTGGCAGAACTGCTGAATGAGTAGAATTACTTCTCACACATATAATATGAAACAAGGTATAAAATTTTGCTAGTTGATTGCTTTTTCTTTAATATCATCTTCCTATAAATATAAGCTTTAAGGGAATTTTTTAAGTTGTGATTAACAGGCCAAACTCTAGCTAATTATTAAAGGGCACATCTTAGAGCAATGCTTTGAGAGCATTTATATATAGTCTATGTTTCTTACAGATTTTTCATTATATTCTCTTCAGATTACATTATAGCACATGGGTATTGCTTTAAAAATTTGTTTCTCCATTTACAAGAGTAAAACTCCAAGTGAGAGTCATTTCATGTTAGTCCCACTAGACACTTGGATCTTTATATATATATGTATATATATACACATATATATATGCTTACATTTTTATTTCCATATTTGTGACAGCATGTCCTCAGTTTTATGAATTGATCCAGCTAAAATTGAGATTATGGTTTTTCTATTTGAATTAATATATTTATTTAAAAGATTAAAATTGAGAAATAAACATCATATGTATATCATATTATATGTAATTATCAAGGTAGTACTGGTTAGGTTGCATACCTAATATGCAACCAAGCCTATTCAATTCCCAGGACTACTTGGTTCCAGAAGTATTATAGAATGTGGCCCTGGTTGGAGGTAACCATTTTCTCTAGGGTAACCTGGGAATCTATAGCACAGAGCCCGAGCATCTTCTCAACTTCCAGCCCTTGCAATGAATCTATGTTCTGTTTGACCAAGAATTACTGGCGGGAATGGGGCCTTTTGAGCACTGCTGGGGAGCCTGCCCACCCAATTAACATATTGCATACTCTAGTGATTCACCATGCTTTAAAAAAAATTTTACTGAACCACTGTGAGATAGTTACAGGCTTTCATGTTTGGATTACAATCACACAATGATCAAACACCCATGCCTCCACCAGTGCACATTCCTCACAACCAATATCCCCAGTATACCCCCCCTTTCCCACCCTTTCCCTGCCTCCATGGCAGACAATATTCCCCATACTCTCTTCCTACTTTTGGGCATGCATCTCCCTTCCCAACTGATTCCTCCAGCCATCATTTTCTTAGTGATCCCTTCTCTATTACATCTGCCTTCTCCCCTCCACTCATGAAGCAGTCTTCCAACTATGGAGCAATCCTCCTGGACCTTGTATCTACTGCCCTTGGTTGTCAGCCTCATGTGACATTATTCTATACTCCACAAATGAGTGCAGTCCTTCTATGTCTGTCCCTCTCTTTCTGACTCATTTCACTTAGCATTATACTCTCCTTGTCTATATATTTAAAAGCAAATTTCATGACTTTGTCTCTCCTAACAGATGCAGAATATTCCATTATGTAGATGTACCAAAGTTTCTTTGACCAGTCATCTATTTTAGGGCACTTGGGTTGTTTCCAGATTTGGCTATTGTGAACAGTGCTGCAATGAACATATTGGTACAGATGTCATTTCTACTGTGCTTTTTTGCATTACATTGAAGCTAAAAGCATCTTTAAGGATGAAACAGCACTGACCGTGCAAGTGGAAGCAAACATAAACAAATGTGATTCACCATTCTATCATCACTTGCATCACTTATCATCCCATTGTTCATTGATTTGCTCGAGCAGGCACCAGTAATGTCTCCGTTCATCCCTATAGTGTACTAGTATAGACCAATGGTGTCTGCTCACTCCAGGAACACAAAGAGCCTCAAACAGTTCATTTAGGGTCTTGATGAAGAAGTCTGACCATTTTGTAGGTGGGCGGCCATGCCCAACCACCGCCATGCTCCAGGCCACTTTCCGGACTGTGCGGCCACTTCACTGTGCGACACATCATAAACACTTCCTACCCATTTTCCATCATTACTGCACCATATTTGCTGGGGTTCAAATATGTTGTGAACCATAGGAATACTTAAAATGGGGACTAGGGGCTGCCCTAAAAGCCTCCATCCCTCTTAGAGAGCCCTGCAAGCTACTGAGAGTATCCTACCCACACGGCAGAGCCCAGCAAGCTACCCATGGCATATTTGATATGCCCAAAACAGTAACAACAATGGGCCTCATTTCCCTGACCAGTAACTATTCTATCATATTAACTACAAAGCTAAGAAATAAAAAATGTACAAAGCAAAATTAGGAATCAGAATGATAGATTATTACCTTTAGATTTTTCATTCTAAGTCTATCTGGGATGACCTTGGGCCAGTTTCATAACCATGTCTCTTTTCCATAATCTCTATTCCTTCTTATGAAGATGACAATGACCAATGACGGTATCCTTTTGCTTTACACCATTGATGTGAGCTTAACAATAAGGCAGCTTATGCAAAGATGCTGTAAAATTGCTTTGAAGTGTTATCTGCAAAAATTATGTGTTAAAATAAATGACCACCTGCCCAGTTTTCCAGTGTTATGAAATGGAAGAGTAAACAGGTCTTTGTAATATAGTAGATTGAGTCCTAAAATTGGTACTAAGATTTATATTGGTCTTCTGTAACCATACTTAATATAGCTTAACTAAACCATTGTGAGAATTAACAAAATAAAAACGTAACACTGAAGAATGTCTCCTTATTGACCTCATCTGGAAGTTCAAATTCATTCAGCTCAAACTTCAGAGCAATATACAAGAAATATTTTACAAAAGCAAAAAAAATGCTTTTTCTCCTCTGAATTGCCATAGGAGATGGGTAATATTGTAATTCACTATATATCTGAGGCGGAGTGATAATACAATGGGTAGGGCATTTACCTTGCACACGGCCAACCCAGGTTTGATCCCCAGCCTCCATTATGGTCCCCGAGCACTGCCAAGAGTGATTCCTGATTGCATAGCTAGGAGTAACCCCTGAGCATCACTTGTTGTAACCGAAAAAGAGAAAAAGAAAAAAAAGTATCTGTTTAAAAGTTATCTTTCATTATCTCCTATACTTTAAATTAACTCCTTAATATGTTGGAAAATAGATTTGACTAGCTTCATATCATCACTAAATAACACTGTCAATTGGTTAGCACTCAATAAATATCTGCAGCATTAAAATAAGTAATTTAGTAATGGGCATTCAATTTATCCAAATACACATATTTTATTTCTACTTTAATATAAGACCACCAAACTTTTGATGGTTATTTTACTATAGTCTCTACAGCTGTCTAATTATAAGAATGTACTCTGGAACCTATATAATGCTCTAAATCAATATTCACTTGTATCACTTGTAGTCCCATTGATCTTTGATGTGCTCAAGCAGATGCCAGTAACATCTCCATTTGTCCCTGTCACAAGCTAGTGAAGCCCAATAATATCTGCTTGCTTCAGAAACAGGAAGAGCCTCAAATTGTTCATTCAGGGATTTGATGCAGAAATCTGACCATACTGTTGGTGGGCGGCCAGGAGGTCTTCTGACATCCTGTGGAATTCAGTCGGTAACAGCCCTAGTCCAGCGGTCATCTCTGAATCGCATGACATGACCGGCCCATCTGATTTTTGATGCTTTGGCAAATGATACAGCATCCCTGATCTTTTACCGTCGATGGAGGTCAGAACTCCGGATTCCTTCTCTCACTTGAGTGAGAAATGATATTCCCAGCATAGCTCTTTTGATTCCTCTTTGGGATACCCTAATAGCATTCTCATCCTGCTTGCGTAGGGCCCAGGTCTCTGAGGCATATGTTAGTGCAGGAAGAACGGTGGAATCAAAAAGATGTGCCCAGAGTCGGAGGTTCTTCATTCTCTTAACCACCTCTTTGACGCTCTTAAATGCATTCCACGCTCCTCTCTTCCTCCTGCGCAGTTCTGGCACCAAGTCATTCCTCATGTTGATTTCTCAAACCAGGTACAATAGCTGCTACTTTTGGAGATGTTCATTCCATTGAGAGCAAATGGAGCTTCAGGGACCAGTTCGTTTTTCATGAACACCGTCTTGTTGAGATTCAGCTGCTATCCGACCTTTCCACACTCGTGGTCGAAGTCGGCCAGCATTTGTGCTGCTTGGCTAATGTTTGGTGTTATGAGAATGATGTGATCAGCAAAGCAGAGGTGATTTAATTGTTGACTGCCTATCTTCACTCCCATTCCTTCCCATTCCAGTCATCGCATGATGTTCTCAATGTGGCACTGAAGAGTTTCAGTGAAATGGTATCACCCTGCTGCACCCCTCTCTTCACATCAATGATCACTTCCTTGTAGAATGGTGAGATCCTGGTGGTGAATCCATAATACAGCTCACAGAGGATTTTGAGATACTGAGTTTGAATGCCCTGTCTGGCTAGGGCTTTGATGACCTCCTCAGTCTCAATAGAATCGAAGGTCTTCTTTAAGTCAATGAACTTTAGACAGAGCAGCATCTTGAACTCTCTCGAAACTTCAATGAGTTTAGTCACTGTGTGGATATGGTCTATCATGCTGAATCCCCTTCAGAACCTGGCTTGCTCACATGGTTGTTCTTCATCCATATTTTCTGCCTATTTTCATCCATCATTCTGCCTATTCTATTCAGGATGACATGAGCGAACAACTTGTAGATGACAGACAGCAGGCAGATTGGGCGATAGTTGGCGATGTTGTGGATGTCTCCCTTCTTGTACAACAGAACTGTCCTACTGGTTTTCCACTGAGATGTAACCTTGCATTCAGACAGGTAACGTGTGTAAAGTCGAGTCAGTATATTGATGAGTACTGGTGGCAGATTCTTCAGGTGTTCAGGTCTGACCTTGTCTGGACCAGGTGCTGTATGCATCTTTACCAACAAAATGGTGTGTTGGATTTCAGAAGGGAGAATGTTGGGAATGACATATTCATCCTGTGAAATTTGGTATGTGCAGAGGTGGACATGGCTGTCAAAGAGATCCAAGTAGATGTCGTGAATAATCCTCTCCATTGCCTTTCTGGAAGATGTGATAGATCCATCAGAATGTCAGAGGGCAGTCATCTTGGTCTTGTAGTTGGCGAAGGACAGGAGAGCATTGCGAATACTTTTCCTGGCTTCTGCTGCTCTGGCCAATGCTGCTGCTCTTCTCTCTTTGAGGTCTTCCTTTATAGCATCTCTGCATAGCTTTGTGAGCTTGGCCGATAGCTTGCGGTTGCCTGAGGCTCGCACCAAACCATGTTGACAAATGAGCTCGAGAGTTTCCAAAGACAGGAGTCTAAACGCTGGACATTGGAGTCTCCCGGTGGACAGTTCCACAATGAAATTGACCACATCATATTGAATTGAAGGTTTTGCCTGACCAATGCCGCTGTTGTCCCAAAATTCCAAACGGGATCGGACCACCGTCTCCTTCGTGAAAAATTCTACTTCACAGAGTGGGGAGAAAATTCTGCAAAATTTAAGTCTAAGAAGGTAACTCCCAGAATGACCACCAACTGGGAGCTCTTTGGCACTATTGCAGCAACGTGGGAAGATGCCGTCCTTGACAATATCAACGAGGAATATGATCGACTATTTCAGCACTTTCATGTCTGTGCGAAGAATGCCGAGAGTGAGAAAATCAATATTATTTCAATAAAATATATACATGCATTTTAATCATTCTTACTACTATATATTAAAATTAAGAATGGAATGTTAAAAGTCAACATTTCATCAATTGTTTCAAAGTAATAATTATACACTTAACATTGGTATTTTTATAGAGTATTACGATGAAATATAGTTTATTTCTGTACTAAGAAAAAATGCTGGAGTTATTTAATTTGCAACCTACCTCTCAATACCTCCAAAGTCATTAGTACATTTTTTTATAGTATGTCAGAATCTACCTATGTATTTGCACACAATCACCTGATGGATGCTATAAAATTGACTTTACTGCTTCCCCCGTTTTCATAGCAACATTATATTTATTATCCTGAAAGTCACACTCAGCAGTGTTTAGGGCTTACTTCTGGCTCCATGCTCAGGAATTACTCATGGAGGTGCTAAAGGAATATATTTTAGGGTTGGGGCGATGGAACTAGGGTCAACCAAGTGCAAAGCAGGTACTTCAACCTCTGTATTATCTCTCCAGCTGCATAGATAAATATGTTAATAAAATGTTTATATAGTTATGTAATCTCAGTCTACCAATACCAGCTGTATTTCAAGTTCCCATGAAACGCCTTTCTCAGAAGTCTTTGGCTCTGACTGAATCTGTCATTATACACTCAATGCACTGTGAAACCACCACTGTCCACCTTCTCCATTTTCTTGATCTTTTTTATTCTCCCCCAAAGAATATATAGAATAACTTATTAGGGATCGAAGTATATAAGGATCAAAATTGGGAAATGAGGTAGCAAGTTTTGTCTATGATCCTAAGAAATGCTATTTTCCCCCAGATAAACATTAACAGTGAAAGGCACCATGAGAGTCACAGATCCAGGGATGGACGATCCTTTGGAGGACAATAGAGAGAGAATTTGTCTAGGTTTTTTGAGTGTGAAACCTTCCAGATGGCAGACCTGAAAGTGAGTTTTTCCTGCTCAAAACACAGAGCTTCCTCAAGAGGAAGATAATGCTTTCCTTTTTCAGATAAAGAGTTTTCAACAATCAGATTTATTTTAAAACTAAAAAAGTTAGCCTAAGGATTTCTTTTCTTAGTTGGGAAAAAATTCTTTCACCATAAAACAAATTGAGGACTCCTTCAATCAAGGTCCCTATCAAAATACTCAAAGAAAGTCCAACACAGGCTATTGAATTTTTAAAAAGCTAGAAGAAACCAAAGAGAATAGCAACATTATCTACTTCACTCTTCAGTATTCTTTATAAGAGTTTATTCTCATCTATAATGAAAATTACTGACCATTGTCATACATAAACATATTATGTAAATAATTGCTTACATAGTTAAATGTGTCAGTGGTAACACATACTGAAATTATATTGTTTCTAGTACAAATATTTGACTGGAAAGATACAATAAAAATCAAAAATCTCAAAAACTGGAGAGATAGTAAGGAAAGGTGCTTGCCTTGCATGAAATTTATCCATTTGCTTCCTGGCACTATGTTTCCCCAAACACCACCAGGAAAAAAGCCTTAAAACCTTTCAGTATGAATAAAAAAAAACCAGGAAATTTAAAAAAAGATAGACTCAACCATATATCTACAACTCAATACAACCAAATAGTAATCAATAATTAAAAGGTACAAGGTAAAGTTAGATGAGTAAAAAAATAGGAGAAAGCTGAGTAAAAGGAATAACACAAAAGATAATCTACATTATTTTATTTATATTAAGATCTAAAGCAAGCAGAATAAATGAGTGATTGGTCAGATGGAGGTGGCACACTAGACAAAGGAGTTTATTAAATTGGCCATTTAAATGTTACCCACTGAAAGGGTATCCAATCACAACGGGTAAGGATGGGAGATAGCAGGGGATTAAAGGAAGAATCGAGTCAAGTAACTTTTTATTGCCCCTTCACTTGCACCCAGAAAGGTGACAGGACAGCAGAGTTTCTCACCCACATACACTTGACCCTTGCAGGAGATGAAGGAGCACCAAAGGGAGAGAGAGCCATTGTTACTACTGCAAGTTTCAGATTACAAGGCACACTGGGTAGAGAAAAGTGTATGGACAAGACTTGGGAGTTGTACACTGGAAAAGAGCACATAGTCCAGGGACAAATCTGCACCATAGTAATCTGTACTGGGCATGAAGATACAGGGCAAGTGATGCTATACAATGATTAAAGGAGAAGCTAGACATTAGGGAGGGACCCAGACCCATCTACTTAAACTGTACAATCAACTCCAGCTTCTGAAGCAACTGAGTTTTATATTCAATGTTCCATACAATAATCTGGAACCCAAGACTTCAAGAATAAACACTTTTGTGCTAACATGGTGAACAATGATACGGGTGGGGGGGAGGTTTATGGTTATATCCATGGGGAGAGGTGAGTCAATGAGGTAATGGAATGGGAGGACTTCTGTGGATGCTGCAATATCACTTGTGATCTAGATGCTACTTACAAGTGCCATCGTGTAACTAGCATCTAGATCAACTAAGTGAAAAGTAGAAATTTTCATTTAGTTATATGATTTGTTCTCTTTATTTTTTCTTTTTGTTTACAGGACATCAAAACTTTTGTTTATAGCAAATCAAAGGCCAACAGGATGACAATTGATATAAGTGATTTCCTTTGAAGGTTTAAAATAAATAAACACATCAGCCATGAATATAGTATAGGTTGAAAGAGTATAGACAGAACAATGTCCTTGTCAGAACTTACATTTGCTAACACAGCTATGTACGCCACACTTCAATGAACACTTTTTTCATCTCCAAGTACCCTTAGATTTCACAGTTGAGGGTTTGGCTCATTTGTTCTCTCAACCTGGGAGATCATTTCTCTTTATCCACCTCAGGAAGTGGAGGGAAATTCAATCCTTAAATCTTTTTGTGAGAGACCAATTGGTCTCTCTCTGAACTTCAAGGCTTCTAATCTGAATATATTTGAACAATTCTAATGAACTTTTATCTTGACTGTTGCAGTCTGTGTGCTAGTTCTCACCTTCTTCTAAGTTTGACTATTACCTGAGGCAGGGGTTGTGCTTTCAGCCAACTTTATATTCCTCCATATAGTCTTTGGCATAGTATCTGGCCTACTATAGGTGCTACATTCTGTAAATATTTCTACAATGAAAATTGATGGCTATAGTCATTTAGAACTATTATGTCTTTAAAATTTCACACTACCTTCTAAGTCATCCCCACATTTCCTTAAGAGGTAATGATCTTTTTGTCTATGGCCAAGAATAAGATTAATATTGGCACTTCATCACAATGTAACTGATAAATCCAGTTTTATTGTTTAATATTTCAATCTGCTAGGATGTAAAGAGGAAAAAGTGTTCCTTTCTTATGGGAATGGTTGTTCCAGGGAGATATAATTGACCTTTTATGTTTTTCTCTCATCCCACCCTCCCCATTGCTAATTTTCTTTGTTTCATCTGAAAAGAAAAGAAGAGCACATTCTATGAATAGAAGATGAAATCAAGAATGTATTCTCTGTGTTACTGGACAAAATTGAGGAAGTTATTATACATTTCCAAGTCCGAAGAAGCAGAATTATCTGTACTAGCGTATGAAGAAACAGGCACTATTTAGTTTATGTCTGCATGCATAGGAACTAGTTCTTTAGATAAAGGAATTGCCAACAGTTTTATTTGGGGGCAGGGTATGAGGTTCCAACACTTTTCATTTGCTTTTGTTCCTTTAGAGTTACTTATTCCGTGTAGACAGGTTTTTACATAACCTTCCCACCTGCCTCTTGCTTGGCACATTATACTGCTTGAGAGAACAGTGAACCAGCCATAAACAGGTCCTGAGGAGAAGCTTCCAGATTGCAGCAGTTAAATTTCTGATTGCTTCCCTTCTGGCTATCAGGGTGTTTTCCCCCAACGTTGAAATATCATTATTCTCTTGATACAAGCTTTGCTTACTGATTGTGACCCTATCGCCTAGGGCTTCAAGAAATTAAAATCCAAGAAAAAGAAAAGATCATCCAAGGAAAAGTGCCGTTGCCAGCTCAGCCTCTCCTATAGCTGGAAGCTGCACTACTAATTAGACATGTTTTTCTATGGGTACAGATTTTCATCTGCCATGTTGGCGGAAGAAAAATGCCATTCCTCCATTTTGTTCTCACAGATTTCAATAGACGTGGACTTCCTCTCCATCTGCGTCACAGAGAGATCCATGAAAAATAACATTTATTTAAAATTGAGCTTTCATAATTACATAAAACAATGTCTGACTCATCTCACAAAAGAAAATTCAAATTCATCCTAAGTCTAACTGGAGGGGAAAAAAAAGAGATCGGAAACAGGATTGCATTATAACAGCAGATAAATATTTTTCATTAAACATTAAAAACAACATCTGTTACTCTCTTTAACAGTGTGAAGATTTCACTTTATTAAGTTTGGGGTGGCTAATGACTTTAACAGTAATTTGCAATTTAAACAACTCTCTATCTACTGGCTAATTCATGGCTAAGACACCAGTGGTTAAATCTCAATTTCATTAGATCTCTTTTATCTCTCAAGAAAAAGTGACAAAGTGGTATATAACTCCTTCAAAATGAAAGAAAGAAATGCCTAGTTTTTAAATATCTCATCAATTGCATTCTCAGTATTTCCTTTTACTGTTTTTACCCCTTTTCTCCAAGAAAAAAATATTTATAGAAAAAAGAACAGTTGATTGGTAAAAAAAAGGAAATCTTTCTGCATCACAGTCATATTATTTTTATTTTTATTATATTTTAAGCAATGCATTTAAAATAGCAATAAGGATTATGGTACTAATATACAAAGTAACAAAGTTACTGTACCCTACCTTTGCCAAACAGCCATAACCCTGCTAATCTGCATCACTCTCAGTGCCAATTCTGCTCCCATGTTTATGCTCCCTCCCACCCCTTCCCCATATTCTTTATGCTTATTGATTGGTTTTGTAGTTTTGGTCATTCCAACTTTATGCAGAAGTCATGTTTATGCTTTCTAAATTGTCTAGCAAAAGCACATGGAGACAGAAAATTTCATTACCCAACTGAGTGGAGCTGACAAGTCGTCTTGTTGCAGTAGACCTAGTGCATGGCTGGGATCAGAGGAGCTGCAATGCTTGCCTAGGTAGGCTGTCTTGTCAGTGAGTTTTATCATCAGACTATTGCTGCCATTGGATCTGTAATTTCCATGATTAACTGTTGTGCCTTTGGCCAGACTCCAACAACTTGGGGCCACATTTACCAAGAATTAAATTGCCAAAAGTTAGGTATGTGGGAGACATACCCACAGACCACCTCCGGCTCAGCTATATAAGCTCATTTATTGACCTTATTTCAGAGACGCATAAATCTTGAAAGAGATCAAAAGATGCAGTTAGGACCTGTAGTACAGAAGCAGGTGGGAACCCATGACTGAGAGGCCCAGGCTTGCCTGGATCAGGACTCAGCCTCCTCCACCCAGGTCCCCAGTTTTCCAGTAGCTTGGCAGTCACACCCACAAACTGCCCCTGGCGCCATGTAATCTCATCAACAGCGAAGACCCAGAGACTAAACTAAAGCTCCTGGATGAGAATGACACAGAATTTCCTGGACATTATAATCTATCTACAAAACAAATCGTGTAGCATTGCCTTTTCAGCAGGTTTGACTGGTGGTGAGACTGATGTTGAAATATTGAATGTAACAAAAGTAAAAAGAGAGTGTGGGGGAAATTGTCTGCCACACAAACAGGAGAAGGGTTGGAAGGAAAAAGGGGGCGGGGAATACTGGGTATTTGGGTGGTGGAAAGTGTGCACTGGTGAAGGGATGGGCGTTTGATGATTATCAAACATGAAAGCTTGTTTCATGTTTGATAAACATGAGATAAACTGTATCTCAAGATGAATCAAAAAAAGGGGAAACAATAATTAAGTAATAAAATTAAGTTAACATTCAGAATAGAATAAAAGATAAAGTAATGTGGATTTCATGTCCAATTCAACTGCCTAATCAATGACTGAATTAATCGCAGTACTCCTATATTATTTTTTAAAAAAATAGTGAGATAACACATATCATTGATACTGACATATAGAATTAAAGAATCAGTTTTGGTATGTTTGAGGAGAAAAAAACTCATCCACTACAGTGGTAATATCAGCTGATTTAACCTTTTTTGAAACAATACTTACATATAATGATTAAGAATCGAACTATTATATAATCCAGAAATTCCACTATTTGGTATCTATGACAACCCCAAAACTCTATTAACACTAATCATGATAGACCAAATCTGAAAGCAACTCTATTGCCTAGGAACAAATGACTGGATAAAGAAGCTATAATATGTGTGTATGTGTGCAAACGTGTGTGTATAAATATATACATGCAAAAATATGGAATACTACTCTGCTATTTTTAAAAAATAAAATCATTGACTTTGCTGCCACCTGGATAGATAATACAGAATGTCAAGCTGAGTGAAGTTAGCCAGAGAGATGAACAGAAGCAGACTGACCTCCTTCCTATGTGGGAATATGAAGAGTCTAGTATGGAAGCAATAAATGCCCAAAAGCAACAGAATCTGGGAAATGGTCTATAAAATTGAATTTACTATGGAGGTGAAGAGGGTAGGATGAAGGTAAAAGGAAATTTGGACAATGGTAGGGAAGAGAAATGGACATTAGAGTATATTGATAAAGATGAAATGTTGGAAGATTGTATGCATGAAACCCTACCTTTAACAGTATTTTAAATCATAGTGTCTTAATTTTTTTTAAATATAAGTGTTTGAAGTGGACTATCATACCCAATTGTAGCACTAGTGTAAAAAAGAAATAGCTGGACTGATGAATGTGTTTTAATAGAATCCAAGGTCAACATTTAAAAAAGAACTGTTGGGACTGGAGTGATAGTACAGCTGGTATGTTGTTTGCCTTGCACATGATTGACCTAGGTTCGATTCCCAGCATCCCATATGGTCCCCTGAGCACTACCAGGAGTAATTCCTGAGTGCAGAGGCAGGAGTAATCCCTGCACATAGCCGGGTGTTACCCAAAAAGAAAATAAAACAGAAGTGTTTTTGCTTTCTTCAGTAAAGTTGTAAGATGTTCAAATTAGGGAACTGCCAAACTCATATAAAACTGCCCTCAAAAGCATTGTAGCACTGTCATCCCGTTGTTCATCAATTTGCTCGACCAGGTACCAGTAATGTCTCCATTGTAAGACTCGTTGTAACTGATTTTGACATATAGAATATTCCACGGGTAGCTTGCTAGGCTCTGCCATGCAGGTGGGATACTCTCGGTAGCTTTGCTGGATTCTCCAAGAGGGACAAAGGAATCGAACCTGGGTCAGCCTCGTGCACAGCGCTACCTGCTGTGCTATCACTCCAGTCAACAAAAATCAAGATTACAATACATTTATTCAATAACTTCTGTAGCCCTCTAAAGAGAGAGAGAGAATTGGTGAAGTCATGTAATTGGAAGAAATGATCTGCAACATTCTCAGTTTCCTTTGATACTTCATTTTCTTTTGACAAATCTTTAGGTACTTTATATTTGACTCAATGATATAGATATCATGATGCTGTATTATACGATAGTACCTAAAATTTTGAATACATTTACCATTCCAGAAAAAAAAGAAATCTCATACTTGTACTGTTATTACAAGTACACAACCATGCCTCTTAAAGTCTAGATCTAAAGTGTGATAATATTACCATAGTCGTTACAAAGCTAGTTTTGTCTCTACATTCTGCAAAAACATTTTATAATGAGTTTGATTTTAAAACAACTTATTGAGTTATAAATAATATAAAAATCCACATATATTCAAAGTGTATAATATGATATATATTAACTCTTTGTTCACTGTTAAACTGTCACCACAATTAGCCTGGCAAGCTACTCATGGCATATTGATGTGTCAAAATAAGTAACAACAAGTCTCACAATAGAGACGTTACTGGTGCCCGGTCGAGCAAATCGATGAACAATGGGATGACAGTACTACTACTAAATATATGCAGTGCTTCTTCTCCCTTATTCCCACACAACCGGGTACCTGCCTTATGACATTGTAGATTTAAATTGCATTTTCTTGAGTTATATACATAAAATCATACATTGTGTAGTTTTTTGTGTCTCATTTTTTTCACACAATGCAGGAGCTTGAGAATGACCCATGTTGTGACATGTGTGATAGCTTTTGGCTTCGCTTTTTAATGTAGAGTTTCAGTATATGGATATGATATAATTGGTTTTATTTTATGCATTTTCCAACTGATGTTCTTATGTGGCTTATAGTTTATGATGACTACAAGAACAGCTTTCAAAGTATACCAAATCTTGTCATAATATATGATTTTAATCATTGTGCATAAATATTTAGGAATTAAATAGCTGGGTCAGGTGATAGATACACATTTAATATGTACTTGTTGGTAGTTTCTGGAATTGAACACAGGGTCTCAAAAAAAAAAAAGTGGCACAAAAAAGAGCAACGCATTCCTTGCCCATGAATGCTCTAAGAAGTATACTGCTTTGGGGCTGGAGTGATAGCACAGCAGGTAGGGCATTTGCCTTGCACTCGGCCGGTCCAGGTTCGATTACCAGCATCCCATATGGTCCCCTGAGCACCGCCAGGAGTAATTCCTGAGTGCAAAGCCAGGAGTAACCCCTGTGCATCACCTGGTATGACCCAAAAAGCAAGCAAAAAAAAAAAAAGAAAATAAATATACTGTTTTAAAAGTTATTTTATGACTGTACATTCCTACAAGAGGTTAAGTTCTTTGGCAGCCTTGGTGAATGTTAGTCCTTTCAATTTTAGATGTCCTAAAAGTTATATATTAGTGCCTAGTTATAAATTTAACTAAATTTTACTAACAACTACTGTTGGGCATATTTTATGTGATATGTCATTTTTGTATATTTCAGGCATTGTGTTTTGAAAAATATTTTACCAATTTTTTAAAACTTGATCCTTGTTTTCTTGCTGAATTTTGAGTTTGTCATAAATTCTGCATATAAACCTTTATATGAACTGCAAATATCTCATAGTCAAAGTCTGTCATGTAATTTTCTCTCATATTTACTTTGAAAGTGCAAATGTTTTTTAATTTATGCATTATAATATATTAGCTGTTCCATGGATAATGCTTTTATGTCATGTGTAACCAATTAAACTTGATATAAAATATTTCCTCCTGCTTTCCCTGAAAATTTTTATAGTGCTAGGTCTATATTCCACATTAAGCTAAAATTTTATCGTGAAGTATGAACTGAAGACTGAAGGTTTAGTCTTTGTCATCATTAACTGGGATAGTAACTGTATTAATTTTTTTCAGATGTCCTTTATCAAGATGAGGAATTTCCTTTCTACCTCTATTCTGATGAACAGATCTACCATATATAAATGCTGTATTTTATCAAATGATATTTCATTAAATTGATCAGTCTTTTTATTCTTTATTATATGTGATTATATAATTTTAATTTAGATTTTACTCAATTTTGTCTAACTGAAATCCCTCACTTGAATTTATCCTCTTATATTACCCTTTTTTGTTTGTTCAATTTGCTAACTTTTTCCAGTATTTTCTAAGTTCACAAGTGATATAATTACATGCTTTTACTGTGATCTGTTTGGTTTAGTTCCAAGAATATGCTAGCACCACAGAATTATTATAAAACATATGTGTAGGGAGCCAGAGCACATTGCGCATGTGCACATGCGCATGACTGGCCGACATCCGGTGTCCCAATGTGGTAAACAACCATATCGCGCATGCGCAACAACCATATTGCGCATGCGCAACGACCGCATTGCGCATGCGCAACGACCGCATTGCGCATGCGTGGCGGCCATGACAGAGTGACCTCATATTGGTGATTGGCGAGAGCCAATAGAGCGCCACCTCATATGGGGTGATTGGCGAGAGCCAATAGAATGAGCGCCACCCTATATGGGGTGATTGGCGAGAGCCAATAGAGATGAGCACCACGTCAGAGGCGGGGCAACCAGGCTATATAAGGACTGCCATTACCCGGGTTGTTGTTCTTTCGTTCTTTTCTCTTCGGGAGTTAACTGAATAAAACAGCTGCAGAAGGATCCTCAACCCGTGTCGTCTCACTCTTTGCTGGCGAAGGGAAATCGCGACGCGGGCTACGAACACATATGATATGAATATCCTATTTTTCAGAATCAGTATTACCTTCTACTTTACATAATAGTATAATTTACTAAAGGTAGCCCGAGCAGTAGTATAGTAGTTAGGATACTTGCCTTGTACAAGGTTCACCCGGTTTTGATGGTTGGCATTTCCTGTAGTACGTTGAGCATGCCAAAAATATCCCTGTGCACAGAGATAAGAATAAGCCCTGTGAACTGCCATGTATGACCTCCTGAACCCTCCCATCATAAAAATTACTAATGAAGCATGAAGCTACCTAGGTCTGAAGTTTTTCTTTCATTTAGATTTCAAACACAGATTCAAAAAATGTTATCAAAATAGCACAATTTAGGATATGTAATTTTTATTAAGTCACTTTCAGGTGGTTTATTTAAGAAAATTGCCCATTTGCATATAATTAATTTACTGACATCCGTTATTTGCATATTTTTCTTATTATTTGTTTGTTATACATGCAACTTATAGTAATATTGCATATTAGTAAAATTGCTAGTTTATGTCTTTTATCTGGTTACACGATATTTTATAAATTTAATTTTTTAAAAAACAGCCATTAAGATGAATAATCTTTATTACTTACTTTATTAAACTACTTGCTCTCTTATGTATCTATTTCTTTTATACTTATTTCCATCTTAAATTTAGATGAATAAATCCAAGCAATAGGTTTTTAATTATGAATCTGATCTCATCATACTTAGACATAATGCTCAAATACAACATTCCAGGTACTTCTATCATTCTAACATTTCTTACAAGAGGGTAATATGGTATCTTTTATATGGTAAGCATTCATATTCGTTAGGAAATTTATATTCTTTCAAAAAAAGTTTTTCACTTCTTTATTTTTATGTGTGTCATGGAATGATTAATAACATTAGTCTAAATAATTTTTGTTACGTATTTGCATACCATAAAATGCATTATTTAAGTTGGTTCATTTGTACTTCTAATGAACTTTACTTTAGAATAAGCATGGGCTTCCTATAAAGATATTATTAAACACTTTACTACTATTTTTCCTCTTAAAAGGTAAATATATATATGACCTATTCAAGTTTCCCTGAGAAAAGCTGCATCAGACACTCATAAGAAGAGCATAATGCTGAAACAAGGTCGGGAAGGCCAGAAAATGTTAAATTTGCTGTCAAGTACAAGGATACAAGTTCAGAATAGGAAATAGAATATGGAAGCCAGAGATACAGAGGCATATAAAGAAGGGATATGCATGGGCGATAAAGAATAAAGCAGTACTAAGTTCAGGATAAGATGAACAACTTGGAACCATCTCTAACTTCCCAGCCCTCTGTCTTGAATATTTGCTTTATAAAAATATGTTTTGCACAGGCCATGATGCATATTTTCTTCCACTATGTTTCGTTCATGTAATAAATAATTTCTGAACAAGTCTTCCCTTATGCACTGCTGATTAACATCCTCGAATATAGATTTTCCTTCTCTTACTTTCCCATTCCTGTTACACAGTTGTTCTACTTACATCTGAGCTCAAGATTTTAAGATCACTTTAAGTAATTATCTTCCAACACTTTACTTTCCATCTCCATTAAAAGAAATTTGGATGACATATTTTATATCCTAGAGTATAATACAACACACAAAAATAAATACTCAAGGCATTTAAGTGGTGACCACAAACCATTTAAGTTTTAATTACTAAAACAAAGCCTTTTCTATAAAGTGATTTATAGAAATTTGAGGTTTTTATTTACTTAATATGTGTAGCAGATTAAAAATGATTTTGTTTAAAAAATATTTGGGGCCAGAATGATAGCAGAGTGGGTAGGGCATTTGCCTTGCACACAGACAGCTTGGGTTTAATCCCCAGCACCACATATGGTCCCCTGAATGCTGCCAGGAGTAATCCTTGAGCACAGAGTCAAGAATAAACCATCAGTGCAGAGCCAAGAGTACCATTTAAATGTGACCCAAAATCCCAAAATAAATGAATCAAATAAATTAATTGATTAACAGTTGTACAGAACTCTTGGCCCTATTACAGATACCCTAGTGAATTGCTTTGTAAAAGGGGGTAACTTCCTTCTGTCTGCATAAGAGTGGAAGTCAGCCTTCTCAACTTTGAAACTCAATGTCTAAATGCAAATTTTCGGTTTGTTTCTGAAGCAAATTAATCTCTTTTAAAGTCAGCAATGTATTATTCATGTAGGAACACTAGCAGGGGCACCATGTGGTGCTAGGTATTGAACCCAGGGCTTTCACATGCAAAACATACTTTCAGTGGTTTGAGTCATCTCTCTGGTCTCTACTTTTGTTCTTATTAGATGAGAAAATTTAACTGCTCTAAGTTTAAATTATTACATTAGATGGGATTTCTGGTTATGGCAGCTTGACATATTCTTAGTTCCTATACTGCCATAAATTTTTATTAGTAGCAGTTAAGAAATAATTTTTCAAATTGTTCCTAATAGAGATGCAATAAATGTCACTTATCACCATCCTTCTCAAGTGTTTACTAGTTTATTTATTGACTCTTTTTGCCTGAGTCAGTACTAGACCTTTCTAATGCTTTGCAAAATGAAAATGAATTAGATTCTCACTTTATTTTTCATACTAGTCATTTACTTTTCTTCGCTACATGAATTTTCTTTTTCTACTAATAATCTTGAGGTCAATGGATTGATTTTTTGGAGCATAATTTTTATTATGCCTTTCTTCTCATTAATGCTAAATGTCTGTCTCCCCAGAGTCTACAGAAATTTTTACACTGTATTTGAAGTGTTTCAAAAGCTAGCCAAAATATTTCTTTTCAGATTAAATACACATTATTGATTACAATCCAAATAAACAAAACTGTCACTTTTTAAACATATCTGATTTTGAGAAGAATATTCCAGTTTTCCTGTTATAATGACCTTTTACTCCTAATTTCTATGAATGAACACAAGAATAAACACATGTCTAATTAACTTATCTTAAGGTTTGTTTTGTTAGGAAAGGATCTTGATCAAAGTATTGAATATATTTTATTTTTATTTTTTATTCTATATTTCATAGTGCTGGTCTAATATTTGATACACACAGTTTCATACATGCAAACACATGCCCTACAATCAAGCCACATATCAAACACATTTGTGTATATATATATGCATATATGCACATTTGCAGATCAAGAACGATATCATTGGTCTGACAGAAACAAGAAGACATCAATCACATCACGCCATTTTTGACACTGGAGAAGAACTCTTCCTCGGAACATGCGACAACAGAGGCGTCCGTGGTGTCTGTGACCTTGTCAACATGAACTTGGCAATGAACATTGATTCATTCGAATACCTAACAACTTGAATTGGACAATTACACTTGAATAGATGTGGCTCACTGCCAGCAGTTTCTATCTTCTAAGCACCAACATCTAACTATGATGAAGAAGAAATTGAGAGGTTCTACATGGAACTGGAGAAATTCTATAAAGAAGACCACACCTTCTACAAGATCATTGTTGGTGATTTTAATGCCAAGATAGGTCCAAGAAGGTCTCCCGAAGAACTCCACATTGGGACCCATGGCCTAGAATGGAACAATCAGGGTGAGAGACTGTCTGAGTTCATCATGTTGACCAAGACCATCCATGGTAACTCACAGTTCCAGAAGGTCAAATCTAAACGCTGGACATGGGAGTCTTCCGGTGGACAGTTCCACAATGAAATTGACCACATCATATTCAATTGAAGGTTTTGCCTGACCGATGTCACTGTTGTCCCAAAATTCCAAACAGGATAGGACCACCATCTCCTTCATGCAAAATTCTACTTCACAGACCTGGGAAAAAGGTCTGCAAAATTTAAGTTTAAGAAGGCAATTCCGGGGCTGGAGAGATAGCACAGCTGGTAGGGCGTTTGCCTTGCACGCGGCCAACCCGGGTTCAAATCCCAGCATCCCATATGGTCCCCTGAGCACGGCCAGGGGTAATTCCTGAGTGCAGAGCCAGGAGTAACCCCTGTGTATCGCCAGGTGTGACCCAAAAAGCAAAAAAAAAAAAAAGAAGGCAATTCCCAGAATGACCACCAACTGGGAGCTCTTTGGCACTATTGCAGCAGCAATATTGAAAACATCGACGAGGAATATAATCGACTGGTTCAGCACCTCCATGACTGTGCGAAGAATGCCGAGAGTGAGAAAGCCACAAACAGACTCCTGTCCTCGAAAATTCTTGAGCTCATTCATCAATGTGGTTTGGTGTGAGCCTCAGGCAACCCCAAGCTAATATCCAAGCTCACAAAGCTGTGCAGAGATGCTATAAAGGAAGACCTCAAAGAGAGAAGAGCAGCAGTGTTGGCTGATGCAGCAGAAGCCAGGGAAATTATTCACAACACTCGCCTATCCTTTGCCAACTACAAGACCAAGATGACTGCTCTCCAACAACCTGATGGATCTACCACATCTTTCAGAAAGGCAATGGAGGATTATTCACGACTTCTACTCAGGTCTCTTTGACAGCCATGTCCACCTGCCCACATACCAAATTCCGCAGGATGGGTATGTCGTTCCCAACGTCCTCCCTTCTGAAATCCGACATGCCATTTCGTTGGTAAAGAGGCGTACAGCACCTGGTCAGGACAAGGTCAAACCCGAACACCTGAAGAATCTGCCACCAGTACTCATCAATACAATGGCTCGACTCTTCACACGCTACCTGTCTGAATGCAAGGTTACATCTCAGTGGAAAACTAGTAGGATAGTTCTGTTGTACGAGAAGGGAGACATCCACAACATCAGCAACTATCGCCCAATCTGCCTGCTGTCTGTCATCTACAAGTGGTTCACTCGTGTCATCCTGAATGGAATAGGCAGAACACTAGACAAAGGAAAACCATTTGAGCAAGCCTCTGAAGGGGATTGAGCACGATAGACCATATCCACACAGTGACCAAACCCACTGAAGTTTCGAGAGAGTTCAAGATGCCGCTCTGTCTAACGTTCATCGACTTAAAGAAGGCCTTCGATTCTGTTGAAACTGAGGCAGTCATGGAAACCCTGGCCAAACAGGGCGTTCAAACTCAGTTTATCAAAATCCTCTGCAAGCTGTATTGTGGATTCACCACCAGGATCTCACCATTCTACAAGGAAGTGATCATAGATGTAAAGAGAGGGGTGCGGCAGGGTGATACCATTTCATTGAAACTCTTCAGTACCCCTCTTGAGAATGTCATGAAAAGACTGGAATGGGAAGGAATGGGAGTGAAGATAGACGGTCGGCAATTACAGCACCTCCGCTTTGCTGATGACATCATTCTCATAACACCAAACATTTACCATGCGGCACAAATGCTGGCCTACTTTGACCATGAGTGTGGAAATGTCAGATTGCAGCTGAATCTCAACAAGACAATGCTCATGAAAAACGAAACAGTCTCCGAAGCTCCATTCGCTCTTAATAGAATGAACATCTCTGAAAGTAGCAGCTATGTGTACCTGGGTCGAGAAATCAACCTAAAGAATGACTTGGTGCCAGAACTGTGCAGGAGGAAGAGAGCATCATGGAATACTTTCAAAAGCATCAAAGAAGTGGTTGAGAGGATGAAGAACCTCCAACTCCGGGCACATCTTTTCGATTCTACCATATTTCCTGCACTAACATATGTCTCAGAGACCTGGGCCCTACACAAACAGGATGAGAACGCTCTTTGGGGATACCCACATTTTCCAAATTCAGAGTTCTGACCTCCGTCGATGGTCAAGAATCAGGGACACTGTCTCGTTTGCCAAGGCATCAAAAATCAGATGGGCCAGTCATGTCATGCCATTCAGAGAGGACCGCTGGACTAGAGCAGTTACCTACTGGATTCCACGGGACGTCAGAAGACCGCGTGGCTGCCCACCAACTAGATGGTCATATTTCTTCATCAAATCCCTGAATGAATGATTTGAGGCTCTTCCTGGTCCTGGAGCAAGCAGATATCATTGGGCTGCACTAGCATGCGACAGGGACAAATGGAGACGCTACTGGTGCCCGCTCGAGCAAATTGAAGATCAATGGGGTAAGTGATATAAGTGATATATATGTATACACATATATGTATACACAAATATATACATATATATATTCTGTTTTCTCTCATTTGTTCTTTTGCATGTTGACTCCCTGTGTATTTGTATGTGTAGGTATGTTATTTAGATAGATAAGTCTGCTTTTCTCTCTAAGTGTGTGTATATATAATGTACATGTATATGTGTATATATATATATATACATACTTGCATATACATTTACTTACACACACATTTGGAGGCCATACCTGGTATTACTCTGGGTTTACTTCAGGCTCTGTGCTCAGCGGTCACTCCTAGTGAAGTTCAAGGGACCATATAGGGTACTGAAGATAAAAAAATGAGTAAACCATGGGCACTACTTATCTCAGCAACTCCTTGTAAATATATTTTGAAACATTATGTGAAACAACAACTGTGTTCAGAGTATTTTTTGGGTTTTTTTTTTTTGCTTTCTGGTGTGTGTAGACCGAAAAATTTCTCTGCTAAAGGTGTAGGAAAATTGCTCTGCTAAAGGTAATGCGGGAGAGGAAGAGAGACTATGGGGGCAAAATAAATAAGAAAGTACTCTTACATTTCATATTTTCTTCTCATATAACCATTGTGATCATTTCTTTTTATATTACTCTTGCTCCTGTGCCTGGCTGTCTTCACCCCTGCCCCTCGGAGGGGGTGGGTTGAGTTTCCCTCTCCACCCCGAGCAGAGCCCCAGCAGCCGAGGACCTCCAGAACCCTGCCATAGCCATGCTCAAGGCACCTCTCCACACGTTTGGATGAGCCTCATGCATGAAAGAACTGGCAGAGGTACCCAGGTGTGTGGGACCCGGGGCTGAGATCTCCAAGCCTGCTCAGATTGGGACCGGGTCTCTTAGGCCCAGATCCCCCAATTTCCATTAGTTAGGTGGTCAGACTCAGAAACTGCCATGTAATCCCATCAACAGCCAACATCCAGAGACTATAAAACCAAGCTCCCTGAAGCAGGACATCTTATAGCCTAATTCTCCCTCTAGGAGAACCTGGCAAGCTAAGGAGTGCTTCCTGCCCACATAGGAGAGTCTGGCAAGCTCCCTGTGGTGTATTCATATGCCAAAACCAGTAACAATAAAGGGTCTCATTCGCCTGACCCCGAAAGAGCCTCCAATGTGGCACCACTGGGAAGGAGTAAAGAGTAATGAGTAAGGGAAGGAGTAATGAGTAAAGAGAGTAAAGAGTAATTAGTAAAGGAAGGAGTAATAAGTAAAGAGAGTAAAGAGTAATGAGTAAAGGAAGGAGTAATGAGTAAAGAGAGTAAAGAGTAATGAGTAAAGGAAGGAGTAATGAGTAAAGAGAGTAAAGAGTAATGAGTAAAGGAAGGAGTAATGAGTAAAGAGAGTAAAGAGTAATGAGTAAAGGAAGGAGTAATGAGTAAAGAGAGTAAAGAGTAATGAGTAAAGGAAGGAGTAATGGTAAAGAGAGTAAAGAGTAATGAGTAAAGGAAGGAGTAATGAGTAAAGAGAGTAAAGAGTAATGAGTAAAGGAAGGAGTAATGAGTAAAGAGAGTAAAGAGTAATGAGTAAAGGAAGGAGTAATGAGTAAAGAGAGTAAAGAGCAATGAGTAAAGGAAGCAGTAATGAGTAAAGAGAGTAAAGAGTAATGAGTAAAGGAAGGAGTAATGAGTAAAGAGAGTAAAGAGCAATGAGTAAAGGAAGCAGTAATGAGTAAAGAGAGTAAAGAGTAATGAGTAAAGGAAGGAATAATGAGTAAAGAGAGACTTCTAAAATCTCAGGGCTAGGACAAATGGAGACATTACTAAGACTGCTCGAGAAAATCGATGATCATCGGGATGATGAGGATGATGATGATGAGGATGCGGATGAGGATGATGATGATTACTAATATATGATAGTTAGGAATGAATGATATTAAGTTAATTTATAAAATAATGATGTTTAAAACTTTTTGGTAGGCATTGTGTTTTCTACAGACAGGATGTATTTAGATTGAAAGGACTCAAATCATTTTAATAAAGAATTTTCTCATTTTGAGGATCTTATGCCTATTATATATGATATTCAATGTAAAATATGGAACTGATGTCAATATTTCAACATGTTTATGTTATTATATAACAAAGTATTCTTGATCTTAAATTATAGTGAATATATTATTAAGAACTTAACATTTCTTATACAAGGAATGATAAGGTAGGCAATCCATAAAAATAATCCAGAATATGTTTTTTCTTCCAACTTAAACTTGAAAAATATATCACTTAATATTTAGAGACAAACACTGAAAGTAGGCCATCTGCATCTGTTTGAAGTCTTATACTTTTCAGATAATTTTATGGGGCATGAGTATATTCAATTTGAAACTTATGTATCCAGGTCCTCATTTGTCGAACATCTGCCTTTTAAGTATGAAGCAAATGATTTTGGGTGTTCAGTTCCCAACATCATTTTTATATCCCACATTTCCAAATTTGATCTCAGAGGCTCTGTCGTTTGGGATATGTAATGCTACGATAAAGCATACTGTGTTCAAGTATTACTACTACAGGGTATAATCCTGTCAAGCAACACAACTAAGTATGCAAACATTGTCGCCAAGTGAGTCTGCCTTCTGACCATTACAGAAACATCAACAAAGGAAAAAGAAGGGATTAAAAAACAGAGATGATCAATTCCTAAACATTAGTGTTAAATCTACTCTATTACTTTAACCTAAAATGAGGACTAAGAAACTTAATATTTCTATGGAAAGTAACAGGACTAACTGATAGCACAGTGGGTAGGGCCTTTGCCTTGCATGGGGCCGACCTGGGTTCTAGTCCTCCGTCCCTCTTGGAGAGCCCAGCAAGCTACCAAGAGTATCCTGCCCGCACAACAGAGCCTGGCAAGCTACATATAGTGTATTCGATATGCCAAAAACAGTAACAAGAAGTCTCACAGTGAAGATGTTACTGGTGTTTGCTCGAACAAATCGATGAACAATGGGAGGACAGTGCTACAGTGCTATGGAAAGTAGCTACTAAATTAGTATTACGGCACTAGTAAATGGAATTTCATTGCATGGAATTCTAAGGGTAAGGATGATTGTGTTATAGAAGAGATACATAGCTCAACTCCACTGAAATGGAAGAGAGTAGAAATTTTAAGTTCTATGATAAGCTAGTGGGAAAAATATAAAAGATTCTAGGTAAGAAATTGTCCAATAAGATTAGGAAATTCTGTCTGCTTTTTGATACTCTTGAAAATTTGTCTTCTATCCTCTCACAAATAATAGAATATACAGACTATTACATTTCAAAGGCATATTTCCCAGGTTCTTCATTTTAAAAATGGCAAGAACATGGGAGAAGATTTATATCTTAGTAGCACTGTCATCCCATTGTTCATCGATTTCCTCCTGCAGGCTCCAGTAACGTCTCAACTGTGAGACCTGTTGTTACTGTTTTGACACATCGAATATGCCACAGGGAGCTTGCCAGGCTCAGCCGTGCAGGTGGCTTACTCTTGGTAGCTTGCCGGGCTCTCCAAGAAGGATGGACAAATTGAACCCAGGTCGGCCACGTGCCAGGCAAAGGCCCTACCCCACTGTGCTATCATCCCAGTCCTTACATCTTAGTACTGCACTGCACTATTGCACTGCTGTCCCATTGTTCATCGATTTGCTCGAGCAGGCAGCAATAATGTCTCCATTGTGAGACTTGTTACTGATTTTGGCATATCAAACACGCCATGAGGAGCTTGCCAGGCTAGTGCAGCATAAAAATTTAAAATTAGAATTTTTATAACAATGTTCTAAGAGGAGGTCAGGGGTCCAGAGTTAAGAAGGAACCATCTAAAGTTGGATCAAACTGAGGAAAGGCCAACACTAATCACAAGTTACTGTAAAACCTTTGTGACAGAATACAGAAAAATTTTAAATTTCTCTTATTTTCCAAGATAACACTGGGAATCACAACAGCATAATAGCAAATTTAGGGTATTCACAGTTTTACACCTACTTTAGTAACCTGATCTTAGTCACCTAAATAGTATGTGATATTTTAAGTTTTTTGAGATTTCCCCACTTCAGTGTGAGAGAGATAACAGAAGCATTATTATGACTTTAAAAAACAACAACAAACAAAACCCACCTTTTTAAGAATTTTTTAAATCATTGTGTTGCCTTCATCCAAATATTTATGTTAGGGTGGTGGGGGGGCAATAAATCAAAACAACATTGTATTTATTTTGAACAGATTATAAACAAACCTTAACCCCTAACATTACCTCAGTCCAATAGCATGGCTATTAAAGAAAACATAAATCCTTTGTGTATACCCACAATGCTAAAGAAAATAAGAGAAATTGACATTTCTCTATCATTAGTACCATCAAAGCTGAGTCCAGCTTTGTAGGGAGCTCTTGTCTCTCGGCCATCATAAGCACTTGCTGTTCATTTTGATTGATAACATTGAGTTAGCCCCTGGGCTAAGAGATTTCCATATCTTTTCTCAGTAGCTTAACAATAATCTTGCAAGATGGCTCTTTTCTCCATTTTAAATATTAGAAAGCTCAGTTTTAGTAAGGCCACGTGACTTGCACAAAGATTCATTTTAATAATAGTCATTAATTATTAAAATTTCAATCTGAGGAAGTCCCCTCCCCGCCCCCTGCCCGCCGCGGCTCGGGGCTTCTCCTGAAGCCCCTGCCTGGCACCTGTCCGCCGCCGCCGTCGGATCCTGACCAATCTCCATCCTGCAGGTAAACAGGCAATCCCTTGGAGAGCCTGCCCCAGCGCGGAGAAGTCCCCTCCCCGCCCCCTGCCCGCCGCGGCTCGGGGCTTCTCCTGAAGCCCCTGCCTGGCACCTGTCCGCCGCCGCCGTCGGATCCTGACCAATCTCCATCCTGCAGGTAAACAGGCAATCCCTTGGAGAGCCTGCCCCAGCGCGGAGAAGTCCCCTCCCCGCCCCCTGCCCGCCGCGGCTCGGGGCTTCTCCTGAAGCCCCTGCCTGGCACCTGTCCGCCGCCGCCGTCGGATCCTGACCAATCCCCACTCTGCTGCTTAGGGGCGTGTCCTCATCTTAGGGGGCGTGGCCTAAAAGTGGGCGTGGCTTCTTTCCGGAGCGGCCAACGCTAACGCGGCCGCAGTTATTCTTTGCTACCTCAGCCCAATCCGTACTGTGTATTCCTTTGAAAACTCACTTTTGCGAGCTCAAACATTTACGCAAAATAGCCATTAGCTTAGGCTGACACTATAAAAGCTATCAGTGAATAAGGGAAGTTTAGCACAATCGGAGCCCCTTCTTCCCACAAAAAGGAAGAGGAATAAAGAACTACAAGGTTCCAACTCTGCACTTCCGTGACAATATGAAGAAACAGCGAAAATCCCCTCCACCAAGAGAGGGAGAACAAAAGATACTAGAAACCTCAAAAGAGTCTCCCAACATCTACGACCTCTCAGATAAACAATTCAGAGAGGAAATATGGAGGAGAGTCGACCTACTCCAAGCAAATATGGAACAGACATCCAATAAATTAAGGGAGGAGATGAATCAAGCGCTGGAACGGTCTACCAAGAAAATACAGGAAGAAATGAGAGCAGAAATGAGAGCAGAAATTTCAAACCTTCGAACCGAAGTCTCACAAATAAAGCAATCGGTAGATGAAATAAAAATCTCACTAGAAGCCCTCAACAGCAGAATGACTACAGCCGAAGACAGAATCAGCGAGCTTGAGGATGAGCTGCAGAAAGCTTACAGACAGCATCGCCAGGTGTGACCCAAAAAGCAAAAAAAAAAAAAAAAAAAAAAAAAAAAAAAAAAAAAAAAAAGAAAGCTTACAGACAGCAACAAATCATGGCCAAAGACCTCAAAATGGCTATAGAGCGAATCAGAGCCCTGGGGGATGACTTCAAGAGGAACAACATAAGAATCATTGGAGTACCAGAACCACAGGGAAGTAACCCCAATGAAAAAAACATAGTCAAAGACATCATCGCTAAGAAATTCCCAGAGCTGGAGAAGGCAGGCGTCCAGATACAAGAAGTCCGAAGAGTGCCAGCAAAAAGAGACCCAAATAAAAAGACTCCAAGGCATATCATAGTCAGAATGGCGGATGCTGTAGATAGAGACACAATTCTACAAGTAGCAAGGTCAAAGAGGGAAATCACATACAAAGGAGCACCCCTCAGATTTACGGCCGATCTGTCAGAAGAAACCCTCCGAGCCCGAAGACAATGGTGGGACATAGTGAAAAAACTCAACGAAATGAATGCCTCACCAAGAATACTTTATCCGGCTAAACTCTCACTCAAACTCGAAGGAAACATACACTACTTCTCGGATAAACAACAGCTCAGGTCCTTCATAGACTCAAAACCAATCTTGAAAGAAGGTCTAAAGGGGCTACTGTAAGGCAAGGAGGAGCCCCATAAGAACAACAAATCCCACAGAAAGATGACACAAAACCACATCACAATAATCTCTCTCAATGTCAATGGCCTTAATGCACCTATCAAGAGACACAGAGTAGCTAAATGGATCCGGAAATTAAACCCAACATTCTGTTGCCTGCAAGAAACACACCTGAACAAACAGAGTAAACATAGACTCAAAGTCAAAGGATGGAAAACAATCCTCCAAGCAAACAACCCCCTTAAAAAAGCTGGAGTGGCCATCCTGGTATCCGACAACATAGATTTCAGGATGAAAAAGATCAAAAGGGACAGCGAAGGTCATTTTCTGTTTATCAAGGGATATGTACAACAGGAAGAAATCACACTCTTAAACGTATATGCTCCTAACGAACGACCGGCTAAATATTTAAAACGACTCCTAACAGACTTCAAAGAGGACATCACTAACAGCACAATTGTAGTCGGAGACTTCAATATGGCCTTATCACCTCTAGATAGATCCACAAGAACAAAACTCAACAAGGAAACACTGACCCTGAATGAAGAAATTGAAGAGAGAGGCCTAATAGACCTATACAGGGCCTTACACCCCAAAAAGAAAGAATACACATTCTTTTCCAGTGCACATGGAACATTTTCAAAAATAGACCATGTACTGGGCCCCAGAACATACCTCAATCGAATCGGAAAAATAGAAATTGTATCAACCATCTTTTCAGACCACGATGCGCTGAAGATAGAAGCTAACCACCCACAAATACGGAAAATCAAATCAAACACCTGGAAATTAAACAATTCCATGTTGAACAATGAGTGGGTCAAGAAGGAAATCAAGGAAGAAATCAAAAGATACTTAGAAACAAATGAGAATGAAGACACGAGCTACCAAAACCTATGGGACGCAGCGAAAGCCGTGTTAAGGGGAAAATTTATAGCTCTCCAAGCATTCCTCAGGAAGGAAGAAAGGACCCACATAGATAGCTTGACTTTACGACTCAAGACCCTAGAAAAGGACCAGAAAAAGGACCCCAAACCAGACCGAAGGAAAGAAATAATAAAAATTAGAGCAGAAATTAATGACATCGAAACCAAAAAAACAATCCGAAAGATCAATGAAACAAAGAGTTGGTTCTTTGAGAAAATAAATAAGATTGATAAACCGCTAGCAAGTCTCACAAAGAAAGAAAGAGAGAAAACTCTAATAAATCGAATCAGAAATGAAAAGGGGGACATCATAACAGAAACCAGTGAGATTCAAAAGATCATTAGAGACTACTTTGAAAGTCTTTACGCCACAAAAAAGGAGAACCTAAAAGAAATGGATGGATTCCTTGATTCCTACAATCTCCCAAGACTGAAGAAAGAAGACCTGGAATACCTGAATAGACCCATCAATGTTAAGGAAATTGAAACGGTAATCAAAAACCTCCCCAAAAACAAAAGCCCAGGCCCAGATGGTTTCACTGGCGAATTCTTCCAAACATTTAAAGAAGACCTATTGCCTGTTTTCCTCAAACTTTTCCAGGAAATTGAAAAAACAGGAACTCTCCCAAACAGTTTCTATGAAGCACATATCTCCCTAATACCAAAAGCAAACAAAGACACCACTAAGAAAGAAAATTACAGACCAATTTCCCTGATGAACACCGATGCGAAGATCCTCAACAAAATACTAGCAAATAGGATCCAACAACTCATCAAAAAGATCATACACCACGACCAAGTGGGATTCATCCCAGGGATGCAAGGATGGTTTAACATTCGGAAATCAATCAACATAATCCAGCATATCAACAAAAGGAAAGATAAAAACCATATGATCATATCAATAGATGCAGAGAAAGCATTTGACAAGATCCAACATCCTTTCATGATGAAAACCCTCGCCAAAATGGGGTTTGGAGGAACTTTCCTCAAGATAGTCGAAGCCATCTATCACAAGCCTACGGCAAACATTATCCTCAACGGGGAAAAACTAAGGGCCTTTCCTCTGAGATCAGGCACAAGACAAGGATGCCCACTCTCACCACTCCTCTTCAATATAGTACTGGAAGTACTTGCGATAGCTATTAGACAAGAAAAAGAGATTAAGGGCATCCAGATAGGAAGGGAAGAAATCAAACT
The DNA here is from genome assembly GCF_027595985.1 of Sorex araneus. Taxonomy (NCBI): domain Eukaryota; kingdom Metazoa; phylum Chordata; class Mammalia; order Eulipotyphla; family Soricidae; genus Sorex; species Sorex araneus. The sequence continues at coordinate 47,348,424 of NC_073302.1, read as the reverse complement.
CTCACTATTTGCAGACGACATGATACTATATCTAGAGAAGCCTAAAACCTCTACTAAGAAACTCTTAGAAACAATAGACTTATACAGTAAAGTTGCAGGCTACAAAATCAATACCCAAAAATCCATGGCCTTCATATATGCAAACAATGAGGCAGAGGAAAGGGACATGAAAAAAGCAATCCCATTCACAATCGTGCCCCAGAAAATCAGGTACCTCGGAATCAGCTTAACCAAGGAAGTAAAAGACCTTTACAAAGAAAACTACATAACGCTACTCCATGAACTCAAAGAGGACATGAGGAAATGGAAACATATACCCTGCTCGTGGATAGGGAGAATCAATGTTGTCAAAATGGCAATACTCCCTAAAGCATTATACAGATTCAATGCGATCCCTATAAATATACCCATGACATTCTTCAAAGAAATGGATCAAGCAATCCTAAAATTCATATGGAATAACAAACGTCCAAGGATAGCTAAAACAATTCTTGGGAAAAAGATGATGGGAGGCATCACCATCCCCAACCTCAAACTTTACTACAAAGCAGTAACAATTAAAACAGCATGGTACTGGAACAAAGGCAGAGCCATAGACCAATGGAACAGGGTGGAATATCCCTACACACAACCCCAAATGTATGACCATCTAATCTTTGATAAGGGAGCAAGAGAAGTGAAGTGGAGCAAGGAAAGCCTCTTTAACAAATGGTGCTGGCACAACTGGACAACCACATGCAAAAAAATGGGTTTAGACCTTGACCTGACACCATGCACAAAAGTCAGATCAAAATGGATTAAAGACCTCAACATTAGACCACAAACCATAAGGTACATTGAAGACAAGGTCGGCGAAACCCTCCACGATATTGAAGATAAGGGTATCTTCAAAGGTGACACGGAACTAAGCAATCTAGTAAAAACAGAGATCAACAAATGGGACTACATTAAACTAAAAAGCTTCTGCACCGCAAGAGATACAGTGACCAGAATCCAAAGACTATCCACAGAATGGGAAAGGATATTTACACAATACCCATCAGATAAGGGGTTGATATCAATGGTATATAAAGCACTGGTTGAGCTCTACAAGAAGAAAACATCCAACCCCATCAAAAAATGGGGCAAAGAAATGAACAGAAACTTTACCAAGGAAGAAATACGAATGGCCAAAAGGCACATGAAAAAGTGTTCTACATCACTAATCATCAGAGAGATGCAGATCAAAACAACCATGAGATACCACCTCACACCACAGAGACTAGCACACATCCAAAAGAACAAAAGCAACCGCTGTTGGAGAGGATGTGGGGAGAAAGGGACCCTTCTTCACTGCTGGTGGGAATGCCGACTGGTTCAGCCCTTCTGGAAAACAATTTGGACGACTCTCAAAAAATTAGATATTGAATTCCCATTTGACCCAGCAATACCACTGCTGGGAATATATCCCAGAGAGGCAAAAAAGTACAATCGAAACAACATCTGCACATGTATGTTCATCGCAGCACTGTTTACAATAGCCAGAATCTGGAAAAAACCCGAATGCCCCAGAACGGATGACTGGTTGAGGAAACTTTGGTACATCTATACAATGGAATACTATGCAGCTGTTAGAAAAAAGGAGGTCAAGAATTTTGTAGTTAAGTGGATGGGCATGAAAAGTTTCATGCTGAGTGAAATGAGTCAGATAGAGAGAGACAGACATAGAAAGATTGCACTTATCTATGGTATATAGAATAACAGAGTGGGAGACTAACACCCAAGAACTGTAGAAATAAGTACCAGGAGGTTGACTCCATGGCTTCGAGGCTGGCCTCACGTTCCGGGGAAAGGTCAACTCAGAGAAGCGATCACCAACTACATTGTAGTCGAAGGCCATGTGGGGGAAGAGAGTTGCGGGCTGAATGAGGGCTAGAGACTGAGCACAGCGGCCACTCAACACCTTTATTGCAAACCACAACAGCTAATTAGAGAGAGAAAACAGAAGGGAATGCCTTGCCACAGTGGCAGGGTGGGGTGGGGGGGAGATGGGATTGGGGAGGGTGGGAGGGACACTGGGTTTACGGGTGGTGGAAAATGGGCACTGGTGAAGGGATGGGTTCCCGAACTTTGTATGAGGGAAATATAAGCACAAAAGTGTATAAATCTGTAACTGTACCCTCACGGTGATTCTCTAATTAAAAATAAATAAATTAAAAAAAAAAAAAAAAGAAAAAAAAAAAATTTCAATCTGAGATTTAATTTTATATTAATTCACTGTTTGTGACAATAGTACACCACAACCCGTGCCATAAATCATCTTGTTTTCCTCTTCCCTCTCTTTCCTTTCCCTCCATCCCCTTTTCCTTCTCACTCATTCACTGTCTTTCTTCTTTTACTTCCTTCCAGGCTTCACTGACAGATTTTATTTCTTTCAACTATCTCAGTCCTGACGAAATCAATATTTGGGGTGACACACTTTATGTCAAAATTATATTTGAAAAGTGGTATTGATAACTCCCTAACTGGAAGGTTCTCCTTGAACACTAACAGTAAGTTTTTGGAAAGTAATATTTTAAATTGGAAAAAAACACAAGTGTTTCTGTTGTTTCAGCGCCATTTATATAATTAAAATACAGAAGCCTTTATTGTGTGCTTTATTAACCTGCAGTAGATTATAGCAATTATTGAAAGCACCCTTCAAATTATGAATTTTAAGCCTTACTTCTTGTGAACCTGCTTCAGTCTTTCTCCCTCCTCCCACACTCCTATCTAAAATGTTGCTTGTGCAGTTTTAAAAATGAAAATATTAGAATATCAAAGTTCTACCCATGTCCCATCCACACTTAGTAGGTGTGTGAATACTTCATAATTTCCACAACTGATTCTGTTATGTGGCCTCACATTGAGAACTTATTCCCCTCAGCCCCCCGCCTTTTAAAAATTACCATTTGAAATACATGGAGCAGTTTATTTTTTCTTAAAATGAAAAAGCATTTACTTTGTTCCTATGCTGTAAAATTACCCTGTTCATGTTTCTGGGTGTTCACTCTGATCGGATTGTATTTCTCAGTTCCCTTCTGCTTTGAGAGGATTCATACAAAGAATCAACTTATACTTCTAGGCAAGATCATTTAATTGCCAATTTTGATTTTGCTACTGAAAAGAAAAATTGTGAGCAGATCAGTAACAGGAAGTATCTCTTCAGTTCTTGAAATGTAGATTCTCAGACCCTGCCCAGATTTACTGGACTAAAGCTGTCATTTTCAAAAGCTTCTTGGATGAACTCATGTAAAAGGAAGGCTTAATCCACTGCTCTCCAGTTGTGGCTTTTCCTTGACACACTGAGGTCAGGAATTGAGACGCTGCCTGGTGTAGCAATATTTGAGACATCAAATTTGTTAGTCTGGGATTTTGACTCTAACAGACATCATTCCTGAAGAATGGTGAGAGTAGCAAACTCTGGGTCTGAAGATGTTTATGTCCTTGAATTCTACAGCATAGCACACCAATTTTGACTTGGGTCACATCTTGCAAATTTTTCTTTCTCTTCACATTGAACAGATTTATTAAATATGCAATATTATATAAAATTCATATGAAAAAGCAAAATTTTCACTTAAAACAATGTTGATCAGTCTCAGCTAAAGGCGGTAGTATGTGGAAAAATATAAACTAAGGAGAAAGGATGGGACAAAGGCAAAGTGCACCAGCCATGCTAATAGAACACAAGAAAAACAATCTGTCTCATTCATATATTTGAGGAAATAGCTGTGATTTGAACCTGTACTGGCACAAAAATAATGGTTGCTCCTCTTTCAATATTTGAAACTTACTGGTATGAAAACCAAAGCCAAATTTAAGGGTGGGGAAGAGAAAGAAAGATTATCACAATTTGCCATATGGACAAATCTGTTTACTCTGAAGGAAAAAAAAAACAGGTGAGTTAAAAAAAAATGAGAACAGGAAATAGAGGAGAGGAACAGAAATAGTAACAATGATTTCAGTTTACTACAGTTTGTTCTTTTATTTCAAACCTTGAAAATAGCTCTGGGCATGCTTGCCTTGATGAACTGGAAAAGTTCCACACATTAAGGCCAGCAACCCTGACATAAGGGCATATTGAGAATGAATACATCTTTTCCATGAAGGGCTAATCTTGTACAAACACATTGCAGGGCGTTTTCAGATCCTCTAATGACCCCCAGACTCTCTCTTGCACCATATTGTTAATGGAGAGGATATTTGTGTTAAACATTGTGCAGATTAAGCTGGTGGATTATTTCCTCTGCATTTTAAAAATATTCTGCCCTGCAGCCAGACCTTTTCTGGCTGAGAATACAAAATGTAACTGAATTTCCCCTTGCTTCATTAGTGGAAGCTTGAGAAAATTTAAAGGAGCTGTTCATCTTTCTTCTTTTAAACAAGCCTGTCTGTATATATTTTTTGAGAATACCAGTGATTTCAAATTACAATTGAGATTACTGTAGACATAGTATTAAGTTTATATTATAATTTAGATATTCATATATATGTATATAGATATATAAGGATCATTTATGTATAATGTGTATATATATATATATATTGTGTGTGCATGTTCTTTATGTGTTAGCCACTGTAGCTGGTGACACACTGAGAAACAAATATAGTCTGGGACTTAAGGAGCTAAGATTCTAAAATACTCTGTTAGCAGATGTAAAATGAAAACCAATTACTGCCATTAGGAATGCTGACCAATACCTGGATTCTCTGAAAATTGTCATGAATTCATCTAGTTTGATGAAACAAAATAAGCACAGTAGAACAACAGATAATAACAACAAAAGACAATTTACAACTCCTCATAAGTAAAATGCTTTGGGGTTTGTAAAGCACTCTCCTAAAAATTTCGTGCTTTGATTCTTTCAACAGCATTGTGAGAGAAGCGACAGAGTTATTATGGCTATGTTGGTGAATACTCGGCACACTGTCATGTCCATCCAGGCTCTTGCTATAGCTAGTTTTTTCTTTTTAATTTTAAGAAAATATGAAAATCTATGGAATGAATAAAACTTGAATACAAATAATCCAGCCATAAAATATTTGCAGTGTTGTTTTTTTCTTTGTATGGAGGAAGCCATGATACTGGGGACCAAACTTACAGTCTTAAAATATAAAACATGTGCTTTTCCACTGAGCTATATTCCTTAAATAAGGTTAATTTGAAACAGGTACATGAACAGCTTATTTAATTCACTCCAACCTAATTCCTAGTTATTATATTTATCTTCCTCCTGGTCATAAATTCATAAATTATCCATCTATATGTATTTATGTATATATATCCATATATATCACTTTTTTTCTTTATTACTCAGTACATAATTAACTTTTCCCATCATTCTTGAACTTCATTTTGTTTTGTTTTGTTTTGTTTGGGGGACACACCCCGCTGTGCACAGATATTACTCCTGGCTCTATGCTCATTGATTATTCCTGGAGTTGGCCAGGGTTAACTGCACGCAAGGCAAGTCCCTTATCCACATACAATCTCTTTATATCCTACTATGTTTGCTTTAATGCAACCTGAGCACCAAGAGTATGAATATATGTCACAAGGGCAATGTTCCTCACAAAGGCACATTCTGATTTTGTTAGTCCCATCATTCAGATGTATCCATGACAGATAGCTCAAACCCTTCCTCTTTCCCAATACTCTAGTCTGCTGAAAAAAATTAGGGTACTGTGTCTTCCTCCTTACTTCTAGGCAAATCCTTACACTTGGATTAAAATTGAGATGTATTTACAATGGGAAAAAACGGTAGGATAAAAATAGAGTGCTTATCAGCTTGTCATAATACTTGGGTGTTGGATGGTAAAGTGCCATTCTATGTTGTCTTCAAAAAAAAGAAAACTGATTTATCCTTCAAAAAATTGCGAAAAAACACACCTTTTAGTTTGTCATATATGGTTCAGATTTCTAGAACCTTGCCTAACTTGGTAACTTCAATATATTGTGAACAGAGCTATTCCAAAGATGTTGTTTTGTGGGGATCAGGTAGTACATTACCAGGAACAGACTGGTGAGACATGAATGCAAAATCAGAAAAGAATAAAGTAAATACGTTCAGGAAATATGAAAGATAATTGTTTCAAATTTAGCCATGAGTTAGTCAATTGTGGTTCAATGGTAGAATTCTCACCTGCAAACTTTAGCCATGAATGCTCAGGAAGAGGGAAGATCCATCATTCTGACTTGTGCTTACAAACTCTTACTGCTGACACATACACTTATGCACATATTCTGTTTTGGGTTAGATTTCTAAAGAAGCTGTTTTTGGTTAGATTTCTCTAGATTCAGGTGCTGTTGTAAATAAAATTAAATAAGATATTTGCATGGGAAGTGAGCTCAAGAATTACCAGGAGGAGTGTAGAGAGCAAAATGTAGGAAGTAAAGGGAAAAAAAAGGCCCAGATCAGGTATTCAGTGAAAAGGTTTCTGTTAAAAGAAACTTTAGCAGTTTTTTATCTTGTATCTGGGCAACTGGTGAAAAATGTAGAATCCGTATCAATGTAATCCCACATAAATGGCAAAGAAATTGGGACATTTATCCATCAATTTCCATTCAAATTATTTGAATGCTGTTTTCAGGGATGTTTAAGCCCAGCTCTCTCTGTATTCCAGGAGCTGTTAACACTCCCGCTATCAGAGCATGCTTCAAAAAGTGTTTAAATGTTTTCGAGCAAAATCAGACAGTGTGTATTGGATGAATGATGAGGACCATATGGGCAAGATATTGAAAGAGCCTGATATTCATGTGACATTGTCCATAGTCTATGATGTTCTCTCCTAAATTATTTTACTGAAATCTTATTCTTGTTACTCATTCTTGCTAACATTATATGCAGAAAGATAAGTCATTCTCTTCAATTTAATAAGAAGTTATTTCCTTGTCTTTGCAATCTTCTAAGTATCAATAGTAGGACTGTTGAGTAAATTATAAGATGGCCATAGATACAAAACACATGTAGTTTAAAATTTTTAGAAATTCTTGGGAAAAAATTATAAACATAAGATTAATCTAATACCATATTTTGTTTAAACCTATGTTCTAAAATGCAATTTCAAGATGTAATAAACATTAAAATTCTAATAAAATGTTAATTTTTAATTTTTCCTTTCAAGCAAAATCTTTAAATAAGTCTTATTCTCACCTCCCATTTTAATACAGATTATTTAAATTCTAATGTTCACAAGCCCATGGATAGCTCCCATACTGGACAGTATAGATTTAGAATAATTCTGGTCTCAATTTCCAGTAAAGAAAGATAAGGAGTGTTAATTCCCTATTCAAAACAATAAAAAAACACCTAGGTTTGTCGCTATGCAAAGATTCACACACAGGTAAATGAATGATGGTTGTGGAAAACCTTACATTGACTAAAAATAAGTTTTCACACTATGGAAATGAGAGCGCAAATATGTGTTGCCTCCATATGATTCACATCTGGATATTTAAACTTTTGTATAATATCTTCCCACATAATAGCAATATTGGTCTCTGTGATCAATAGAATAAAGCACACCTGTTAGTGCAACACTGAGAAAGTGAAGTTTTAAAGGAGAACTTCTTGTTTTATCTCTCAATGCTCAGTCTTGGTGATGTTAGCCATTGTGTAGAGAGATCAATCTGTTATCTATAAAATATTTCACAAGTCACTGTCACTGTCACTGTCATCCATTGCTCATCGATTTGCTCGAGTGGTCACCAGTAACGTTTCAAGTGAAATTAAAATTTTTTTCTGTCTTGATCAAGTCTTAGACACCAAATTTTAACAGCTTGATTGCAACTTCCATCAGAGACCCTAAGCCAGAACCACTCAGCTCACATATTCTCAGGTTCTAGGTCTTCAGAAATGGTGAGAATCAATGTTATTTTTAAACACAGTAATAAAGAACTAATTCCCCACCCAAAAATTAATATCAATTATAGATAAGGAAAATTATTTGATTAAAGACTGAAATTTCCATTTGTCACTATTATGTTTTAAATAATAAGAGTCTTGGGGCCAAAGTGATAGTATAGTGTGTGTGTGGGGGGGTACAGCTTATCCAGGTTTGATATCCTAATTTCCATGTAGTTCCCCAAGCACCATTAGGAGTAATTCCTGTGTGCAGAGCCAGCAATAATCCCTGAGCATGACTCGGTGTGATAGTCAAAATAATAACAATAATGAATAAAATTCTGAGAAATAAACAAATTGAGGAAACTTAAGAAGAGCTAGTTGGTAGTTCAGAATTTCCTCAAGCAAAGTGAAGATACAAAAAGACAGAACCAGTTTTCATTGCATTGAAGTCTATTGTAACAGCAAGTATTGGTATTGATTTATTACAGGAAGGCACTAGGTCTAGAGTATCCAAGCGCTATCAAGTTCATCAATAATTGGGGGAAAAGAGAATGGGTGAAAGTCTTTATACAGTTCAGATCTGAGACTATAAATACATCAGAGGGAACTGTAGTACATCTATGCAACTAACCTGGTATTCAGCTAGTACAAAACTTTTGGTCCATGTTAGGATTGACATTCCAAAAATGTTGGACATTTTTGGTTTTAGTGTTTTTTGGGGCCACACCCAGTGATGCTCAATTCTAGCTCAGGAATTACTCCAGGCAGTGCTTGGGGGACCATAAGGGAGGTCAAGAACTGAAGCCTGGTCAGCTGAGTGTGAGGAAAATGCCCTACTCACTATGCTATCTCTCCAGCCCACATCCCAGAAATGTTATCTTCATTTCTTAGGAAGTCATGCCATTCAATCCAGTATACAAAATGTTTTATGCAAGCATAATTAATCTTATTAACTATCATGTTTTTGCCCTTCATTGATTAGAAATACATCCCCATATGGAACTTTGAAAACTTCTAAAGTCACAAAAAATGTAGATTTCCTTTCCCTGTGGTTGTCAAGGTAACAAAGATTCTACAGTCTACCTCAGCAGATTACACTAAAGCCACCACAGGTATTAGCCAGTCTTCTACTTCCCATTTCATATAACAGTTTCCAGAGGCACTCTCAAGAGAGCTAATCAAGATTAAATTTACCCACAGACAACCACAATGCCAATACCCTGTAGCAAGTTAACAGAAATAAATAAGACTGTTTGGTATGCTATCAACTTTAGATGCAAAGTTCTTCAGAACTAAATAGATTCCCCTTCTGCTGTCAGTATTTACATAGCACTTGTATTTAATGCAGTGACTGAAAAGTACACATATCACATATACAGAGATGCAAATTTTACTTGCTCCTTTATAATAGCACTTGATTGTGTCAAGATTTGAAATGTCATCATCTTTTACATTGCTTGCAATAGATTTAAGTTTCTAATATTGCTTTATGTTTCAAACACTATTCTATGTAAATAGATATCCTAAAGATAAAGAATTTGATGTTTAGTTGAGTTTGAATTCTTAAGAATACTATGCAGTTATCAAGTGACCAAAAATGGAAGGAAGTGAAGACTCCTTGACTTTTAAGATCATGTTTATTCCTAAACATTTTCTTCCCATAGCTGCATGCATATTAAAAGTGTTTAATACTGGTATGGTGATGGAGTGATAGCACACACAGCGGTAGGGCATTCGCCTTTCATGAGGCCAACCCGTGTTTGATTCCTCTGCCCCTCTCGAAGAGCCCGGCAAGCTACCGAGAGTATTGCGCCCACACAGCAGAGCCTGGCAAGCTATTCATGACGTATTCAATATGCCAAAAACAGTAATAATAAGTCTCACAGAGAGACAATAATAAGTCTCACAGTGGTGCCCACTCAAACAAATAGATGAGCAACGGGATGACAATACTGGTATGAGATGCCTGATAAGGTTAGTGAAGAACTGGATCTTGGTGGTTTCTGGAAAAAGATGATTAGTGACTTTAGCTCTAAAATCTCAATTTCCTTAGAGCTTAAAAACTTTCCATTTTATACCAAAATTTATAAATAAGACAATCATCTTTGGTGATTTATAATACGGAATTATATAAGATACTATGTATAAAATGCTACCTGAAAAAAATAGAAAATGGGCAAAATTTGGTCTTTAAAAATGTGTTTAATTTGGGGTTGGAGTGAAAGTACAAAGGGTAAGTTGCTTGCCTTGCATGGGGCTGGTCTAAGTACCAAGAATCCTAAATGGTCCCTTGAGCCTGCAAGCAAAGATCACTGAGTAATGCTGGTGTGACCAAACCACCAAAAAATAATGTGTTTGATTCTTTGAAATATCAGTGCATTACTTCATTAGTTCAGTCAATATCTGATTGCTTTGTCATAGTACTCTCTGACGAGCACTGAGTAGCATACTGCTTCATTTGAGGTAACTGAAAACCATAGAGCAAGAGGGAAAAGAAAGGGAGAATATTACATAGCTTTGAAAAAAGCAGGCACTGAACAAAACTTCTGAATCCAATTCACACTCTCACATAAATTAACACTATTAATAATCTATAAGGGAAACTGCATAATTATTATATCTATTTTTGGAATATTTTCAAAAACATTTTATATTCTATTTAACTTTGAAATCATAAAAATGTCAAATAGGTAAAACTGATTTTGAAATATCTTGAAATAAAATAATAATGCCGCATTTGTACTTTATTAATTCTTATGTAATGAAATGCCACTTATGCCACTCTTCACACATTTGGATGAGCCTCAAGCAGGAAGCAACCGGCAGAGGAACCCAGGTGTGTGGGACCCGGGGCTGAGATCTCCAAGCCTGCTGGGATTGGGACTGGGCTTTCTCCACCCAGAGCCCCCATTTTCCAGTAGCTTGGCAGCCACACCCACAAACTGCCCCTGGCACTGTGTAATCCCACCAACAACCAACATCCAGAGACTATAAGACCAAGCTCCCGGAAGAGAGCGATGCAGAGTCTCTTGGCCCCTGCACCTAGGTGTCTTTGCCTAGGACCCTCGGAGGGGATGGGTTGCCTTTCCCTCCCTGCCCCAAGCAGAGCCTTGACAGTTGAAGACCTCCAGAACCCAGCCACATCCATGCTCAAGGTCACTCTCCACACATTCGGACCAACCTTAAACATGATGGAACCGGCAGAGGAACCCAGGTGTGTGGGACTGAGGCTGAGATCTCCAAGCCTGCTCCGTTTGGGACTGGGCCTTCTCCAGCCAGAACCCCCCCCCATTTTCCAGTTGCTTGGCAGCCACACCCACAAACTGCCCCCTGGCACCACCAATGACCAACGTCCAGAGACTATAAAACCAAGTCCCCAGACATGTAATAGCCTAGAACCTGAGAAGCTACCAAGAGTCTATTGCCCTTACGGGAGAGCCTTGAAAGCTCCCCAGGGTGCATTCATATCCCAAATACAGTAAAAGATCTATGCATACCTCTCGGAGAGCCCAGCAAGCTACCAAGAGTATCCCACTCACATGGCAGAGCCTGGAAAGCTCCTCGTGGCATATTCAAAATGCCAAAAACAGTAATGATAGGTCTCATTCCCCTGACCCTGAATGGGCCTCCAATCATTGGGAAAGATGAGTAAGGAGAATCTGCTAAAATCTCAGGGCTGAGTGTAATAGAGACATTACTGATTTCCGCTCAAATAAATCATCGAACAATGGGATGACAGTGATACAGAGATGTAATGAAAAAAAAATTCTAGTTACTAGACATTTCTGGCTGACCAATGGAATGGAAATAAACACAATTTCTTCATTCTCTTGAAAATAGTAACATCTATTGAGAGATATAGCAGTTAGTATAATAGTAAACATTTTGTTAACTGACTAAAATGTGTTTTAAGATTATTAAATTCATTTTTTGAACTTGCATTATCTTGTCACTGCAGTGGTTCATACCCAATGTCTCATGAGTGGCAATGATTTTAACTTAGAAAGTTTTAAGGACATTATATACTTAGGTCTACCAGCAGTTGAAGATAAATAAAGTTATTGGTTCTTTTCAGTGACAGAGTGAATTACTTTGGACTCTTTATAACTTTTCCTACAAGACACTTTTCAGCTCCTCCCACCAACAAAACAAAACAAAACAAAACAACCCCTAAGCCCCATAAACTATGATTCCTTGATATTTTTAGTTCAGCTGCTTACTTGCGTTGGTCAAAGTAATATGATCATAGTGGCAGCATGACCATTGCAAACCGAGGTGTTGGGAGAGCTCATGAATTTCAAGCTCAACCCTTGGACTTCTGTTATTCTCCTGAAAGCAGGTCCCTCTGGGTCATTGGTCTCCTTTCAGCGTTGGCCCCAGAGAAAAATGCTAGAAACATAGAAGCATGGGCCTACCCAGTCCCACAGTTAGAGAGCCGTACAAATCCAGTCTGTTAGCTACTCAAGCACAATAAGAGGGAAGAGAAATCAACTTGTTGGTAAATAACTCAGAGAATTTGTGGTTTCTTTATACATTAGAAGTGTATTTAAGTAAAGTATTAATTAAAACTTGTATGATGGTACTCCATTATCTTCCTGATAAATGGGTGTCAGTCTTGTTCTCTGTTCAAACTGAGAACTTTATCAACGACAGGAATAGTATCACCAGCAAAGATAAATGATGGCTCCAGACTACAGAAAGGTAAACATTATAAACAGAAACTAATTTTTCCCTCTAGAATACCATAAAGTACTATATCATACAGATATTACATAAAATAAAAGATTATAACTATAGTTATTTGAATTGAAACTTGATAGAAATGAAAGAACATGTTAGAAAGGTAAATTTATTCTTCCTCACTTACTATTCTCTAGAAAAAATATATTTTAGTAAATATTTAAATGCCATTATTCTTCTCAACACAGAATGCAGAAAAGCAAAAGCAAATCTTTATCATTATTTCACATTATTGACTAAAGTTCCTTAGATACGAACTTTTTTCAGTGTTTTCAATTGTTAGCCACCCTAACTCACTTTTTACTAACTACTTCATTGCATATTAATTTAACAAATGTTTATTGAATACCTATCATTTTCAGTCATTCGATAGAAAGCATTTACCAAAAATTGGTGAGAAATAAAAAAAAGAAAATGGCTTTCATAGAGTTTACTTTGGAGTTTATTTTCAATATGGGAGATACATGCTAAGCACACACATATGGAGATAAATCATTTCAAGTAGTAATTAGTGCACTGAAGGCAAAGAAAATGGAAACTCTGCAAGAGAATAAGGAAAGTTAATTTAGATTGAATGGCCAGTCTGGAAGAATTGACATGTACACTGAGACCTGAATAAAGCAATAGGACTGGTCATTGGATAGAAAGTTTCCAGGCAGTGATAAAGTAAATACAAAATCTCTGAAGCAAGAGAGATATTGGTGCACCTCTTTGAAATTTTGGACAGATTTCCTTCTCATTTTTGTTCTATCTGTGGGTCACAGTACTTACTATTTTTATTGTCTCTTAAAAATATTCTACTTTCAGAGGTGCTTGAGGACAGAGAAATAGTTTAAAAGTATTTTTATTAGCCATCCTAAGTTATGGTGCATTTCAGGTTCACAAACTTAAATACCTCCAAGTTTTAGAGTAGTGCAAAGATGATGAGAAAAAATAATTTTATTTTTAATGTAGAAGAGGTATTTTTAAATGTTCTTGTTGAATTGGTCAGGCTTCAGTAAGAAAAACAAATAATTGTTTGCATTTTGAATACAGTATAGCTGCTTTTAACCTTATACCTGTGGTCTGCCTGAATATCTACCTCCTATTCTCTCTGACACCTTTCTTCTGCCTTTTAGATTTGATAGTGCCTCTTAATAGAAAACCACAATATGAATATACAGGAAAGTCGAGTACAGGAAGTATAGTCTTCAGTATTTTTTTCTAGAAGATATAAAGCTCTATTGGAAGGTAGAACAGGGAGGAAAAGCAATTCCCCACATAGAAAGTAACTTAGTAGAAGACTAAGTTCTCCAGCACATCTTTTGTCATGCACTTCATCAACTCATAATTCATATTCACTCTCAAATATAATTGAAATTTAAATTAAGAATGATGTAAGTAAAATTCTGCTTCATTTAGCAAGATACAATTATTTCTTGATCCATTAAATCTTGTCTCACATATTTGCAAAATGTTAAGATATAAATTTTATTATATCTCTGTATTCACCTTTAAACAGTATTTTCCTATCATAGTCATTATTTCTTTTAAATACACTATAACAAAATATTAAATTTATATCATCAATTACATTTTTATATTTATATCATTATTATAATTTATATCATTATTATAATTATTATAATTTAACACTATACTAGAGTTAAAAATCTACAATAACATACTGAGGAAAATAGTCACAAAATTTAAAAAAAAATGTATATATGGCTGGAAAGGTAGTATAGGGGGAAGGTGATTTCCTTGTATGTGGCTGACCCCAGGACCACGTATGGTTCCTCAAGTACTTGTGTCTGAACCCAGTAGTAAGAATGATATTGGATCACGACCTTCTACCATGTACAACTGTTAAGTCAAATTGTATTAAAGATATGTTAGATCTGAATCCATGAATTACAATGGAAAAAAATAACTAAAATATTTCATTACATTAGCTTCTGTCATATATTCAGGAATTCAACTCCACAAAGTAGACAAAATCAAAGTTAAACAAGTGGAATTACATTAAGCTAAAACCTTTTACAAAGTAAAAGAAATTACAAGTAAAGCAACTAATGAACTAAAGAAAATATTTACACACCATACATAAGTCATTCATTAACTAAATGGCTGATCTCTATCAGAACTCACAAATGTTAACAATATCAAAACAATTCGGTATATATGTATATATATGTATATATGTATATATATATATATAAGAGCTCAAGTAACAATTCACCAAATAAAACATAGCCAACAGGCACATGGAAAAATGTCCATCATCACTTATTATTAGGATAATGCAAATCAAAATAATGAGATATCACCTCAGACCAGTGAGAATGGTCTACATTAAGAAAATTCAGAGGTGAATGCTGGTGAGAATTTGGAAAGAAAGGAAGCCCCATTCATAGCTGGTAGTGATTTTTAAACTGGCTCAGTATCTGTGAAAAATTACGGGATAACTGGAAGAATAAGTTATTCAAAGAGTGTGCCTCTGTAGTATATACTTCAGCTAATTAGTTATTAACAAGTTTTTCCATAATTAAGATTTCTGTCCACCATTTAACCAACTTCCTCTAGGACAGTGGCTTCAGTCTGATAGGAACCAGGGAACAAATTATAGGGCTCTAAGTACATTGTCTCATTAATTTTTCTGGCAAATAAATTCATTGGTCAAAATCACTTTTGTGTGGGATACCTCAATAATAAACATAGCATTCAGAAAGTGCCAGCAGAGCTATTCAGTACCAAAGAAGGCAAATCTATGCCAAGAAAAACACTCTATTCCAGTAAAGACAAATTACTGGTATCTTCATGATTAAAGATATCCAATTAATTATCTTGTCCAAATTAGCTGGTTCCCTCCCGTCTTGAGGAACAATGTTATTTTAGAGGTTCAGTACTGAGTTCCATGCTAGGTATTTTGGTAATGCATCTTTGATGGCAACCAGAAAAATCTATATCAAAGAGTAACCTTTTGATAGTGACCCCTGCCTAAGCCTCCATCTCTCTCACCAGGGTCCTATGTTCATAAATCCATTAAACCTATATAAAGATTATTATTTCTTATGTCCTTTATTGAAAATATTATTCATAGATTATACCTCTTGCAAAATATTTTTATTTAGATACAAATATGTTGAATTATTTACATTTTGAAAGTTCCAATTAAATAAATAATAATTCACCAATTTTCTAATTGTGCTTTATCAAATATTTGCCATTGACATTTATATAATCTAAATACCAGATTTGATTATGTTTCTCTGGTCACATTTTTGTGTGTGAAATGAACAATATGTACATGGCACAGAAATATCTCTATGTGATGGAATTCTCTTTCTCACTTGTCTTTAAAGCCACACTCAAGTGAATCTTTCACAGTATAGTCAAGAATTCAGGACTATGAGTAATGTATCATTCACAGATATTCATAAACAATATTTTTTTACATTTCATCTTTAACTAAGTATATGAAACTACTCATGAGGACAAAAATTTTGAGTTCAAGAAGAGATATTAATGTAGCAGGAAAACATATTGTGAAAATCAGAACCACAAGTTTAAGATACTTATTTTTCTAATGAGCCAAGTCTCAGATATGCCACTTACACTTAACAAGATGTTACTATGTATATTTTTTAAACAATTCTATCCACTAAATTTTTTGATGCTTCTGTTATTCTGTTATCATCACTGTAATGTAAGATTAAAATAGATTTCAAGTCTATTTCAAACCTATAACTATTATGGTGAAACTTAGAAAACAGATCTTTCTGAAATCATTCTATTTCTTTGGAATTTCTAGAGATCATAAACCAATGTCCCCTTCTTTCTGGATAATGACTTCTGCGCAAGGCTTTAGTCTCTGGTACCATATCATCACCACACAAATTATTCTCCATTTTATATGAGGATATCAAAAAGGCTGTATTATTACAGCTGAAGCAAAAATGTATAAATTCACTTCTGATAAGTCAATGTTTGGGAGAAGTGGATGTGGGGAGCCTACAAATGACATTGGACTTGATCAACTGGTAACAATGTTTGGGGTCAAAAAGTGCTGCTGTGCTAGTGGGTAATAATACTAGGAGGCCTCAAGAGCCACAATCCAGGATGCTTATGTGGCCATGTTCTGCCAGGGATCTAACCAGGACCACATGTCTAGATTGTACCTTAATTGCTATACTACCTCTCTATGTCTATTAAGACAAGCTCAGCCTTTGAACTTCCAATAAATCAATCCCCATCCCTCTTTTTTCCCATCTCTATCTTGTAGAGTAAACATTTTAAGATAATATGCAGCCTATACATGAATAATGCATGGCAGTTATTTTTCAGTTAATTCCATGCTTGTCTATTTTGTGCATGGTTAATCAGGTAGATTTCTTTCTCTATGAAACATTTCCCTAATTTATGTATTGTCTTCAAAGCTGCAATAGATTTGGAATTTGTTACAAAAATTTAAAAGCAAATAAAATAACTCGGTCTGATAAGAAATTTGCTATCAAAAGTGCAGCTATATTTAAAGCAAGAGTAAATACTGAGTTTTTGAAGAAGAGACAAGGTAGAATTGTGCTGAGAGCAATACATATGTTTAAGAGGAAGTATGGCTTAAGATAGTAGATCAGCAGCAAGGGCATGATGCTTTGATGACATTTCATTTTGATTTGCTTATTAATTTATTAGTATCAAAATTTCCTCAGTTGTGCTTGGATACTGCAGGGTCCATTCCAAATAATATTTGACCAGTAGTGCAGTCTGATGATGCTTTATAGAAAATTTGATGCTCAGATCACTGACACTTGAGACCAGTAAAGACAAAAGATTCGAGGGACTGAACTCAGGGACTTGAGCATGTCAAGAGTATGTTCAACTTTTTACACGTAATTTTAGTGTTCATAAGATAAACATAATTATCTTCCTTCATATTTTCTTCTAACATATTTTCAAACTAAAGAAACCTCAAACTATTTTTTTCTGATATTCTGAGAATACTCAAACCTGAAACAAAATAACCTTCTAACTGGTGGTCATTTCAGGTAGCATCTCCGAATTATTCCCTCCGTAGATGAGGAGAGGATATGTAAGGGGCATTTCTGTTTAAAATAACTAGAATTATGTATTCTAATCTCAGAGAAGATAACAAGTGGGAGGTCCACACAAATGTGAAAACCAAGTATATAAAAAACAAGTAAACAAGTTACAAAACTGTGTTATTTACTGTCATGAATGATACAGAAAGAGAACAAGATAAAATAAAGTCAATACAAAAAAAATGGAAAAGGAACCAAGAGATGTTACAAAATATAGGAAACAAAATTCTGTAATTTATTTCTCCTCTGGCTTAGCAAACAAGTATTAAGTTGCATCCAGTTCAAAGAACTTCTCATGTCTTAGCAAAGGGTACAAAGAAGGTAACCTGATCCTGAGACCCTGTGTATATCCTTTGGAAATTTGCAATTTTTTTTTTGTTTACAGGATGCTCTGTACCCCAAAACCACATGTTAAGAAAAATTAAGCTTGATAGACTGTGACAACTTTATAAATAAAATTTTAAAAATAAATGAAGGAAAAATTGTTATTTCTAGAAAATATATAGTAATATTAAAACAAACTTTGGTTTAAAGCAGGTAAATAAAATATCAAAATTTAGTTCTATTATATTCCAGTATACATATACTTTGTGTACTAACAGAAATGTATCACTATTTTCTATGGTTCTTAATTATCTTTTTCTCAATCAGGAAATTATCTTAAGCACAGATAAAAACATATAGATGAGTGCTCAATCTTGTTCACAGCCAGTAGGGCATTTGCCTTGCACGTGGTTGACGGTTGACCCGGGTTCGATTTCTCCATTCCTCTCGGAGAGCCCTGCAAACTACTGACAGTATCCAGCCCGCATGGCAAAGCCTGGCAAGCTACCCCTGTCGTATTTGATATGACAAAAACAGTAACAAGAAGTCTCACAATGGAGATGTTACTGGTACATATTCGAGCAAATGGATGAACAATGGAACAACAGTGCTACAGTGCTACCATTTCTCTTTTATTTCTGTTTAGATGGTGGCTTAACACTGGATTTTACTTTTGCTCTAAAACTATCACTAAAACTTTCTTTTCAGGAAGTTAACTTGGGGCTTGGAACATGCTGAAAGAAAGGAAATATATGGTTTGTATGCAGGAGCCTCATATTTGTTTCACAGAACTGCATGATCATAAACACAGGTGTGATTTTAAAAACAAATACATAGTCTTGGATAGATAACACAGGTTTTAAGGCACTTTTCTGGTCAATCCTACCTCAATCCCTGGCACTATAGATGGTCTTGGACACCACCAGGTGCGATCCTTGAACAGAGTCAGGAGTAAGTCTTAAGCATCATTTAGTGTGCCTCCCACAAAAACAAACAATCCCCAAATAAAAAAATATAATTGCTACTTAATTGCTAGTAAATAATTACTACTAAGTAAATAGTATCTCAGAATATAAACTACTCAGAGAAACTAAAACTTTTGAAGCCTGTATTATTTCTCTCTCTCTCTCTCTCTCTCTCTCTCTCTCTCTCTCGAGAGAGAGAGAGAGAGAGAGAGAGAGAGAGAGAGAGAAAGCACAGCAGGTATTGTGTATGCCTTGCACACAACCGACCAAGGATCAATTTTTCTGCCCCTCTCAGAGATCCCGGCAAGCTACCAAGAGTATCAAGCCCACATGGCAATGCCTGGCAAGCTACCCATGGTATATTCGATAAGCCAAAAACAGTAACAACAAGTCTCACAATGGAGGCATTACTGGTGCCCGCTTGAGCTAATCAATGAACAATGGATGACAGTGATACAGTGATATATATACATAATATATGCTTATATTATACATGTATTATATGTATCTATCTCTCTATGTATACACTAATGCAATAACTACTTAACTACATAACTATTTTGACTAGTAATATGTTGTTTTACAGATTAGTTTAACTCTGTCAATATTTCATGTAAAAAATGTTGAAGATGTTTAATATCTGCGTTGGTATGAACCTTGATTTACATTTCATATTTGACACTTAAATAACTGGCAGAAAAGACAATAAAAATGTCTTCTTATACAAATGACTAGTGCAATTACTCTCTTTCAGTCTTATCATATTATATTGTTTACAGAGAATTTCTAAAAATTTCCAAATTACTAGGATACTAATAAAAACCTTGAATTGAAGATTAAATTCATTTTAAATAGTATTCAAATTATTTGGTCATTTAACCCTACTCAGAGTATAAATTTATGTGTTAATTTACCCGCTATCATTAATTCTTTATGAATTAGCTGTGAATCTCTACTTTTCTCAGGAAGGCTCCTGTATATGTAATTGGTACTAATAGAAAAAGTCCTTAAAATGTTAAATTTGGAACAAAAATTATGACTGCAGTTGTTCTTATCAGGAAAAAGTGCAGACTCAAAGGCAGCTTCCTAAAGAAGGTAATGTTGTAGTCAGTTCAAATACACCAAAAACCTCATTTTCTTTTTATGTGATTGTTTTTTCATTCTGTATACCTGTGCAAATCAACATCTTCACATCTCCTATAAGCTCTTAGCTCAAGGTAAGTTAGACATGTTTAAATCTAAATTGAAAAGAAAGAAATAATAGAAGTAAATGAGAGACTAAAGAAATAGCTAATAAAATTTAATAATTTATTCTAGGAACCTTCATAGAGCTTTATTTACTCTCTCCTTTATTTCAGAAATTATTTGGAAAACAACTATTGTATTTCAGATATTTGAAATACTTCAGTGTCAAGATATTATTGCTATCCTCAATTATTACATAATTATATGTAGAAACAGAACCTGAAATAGTAATGGCTCTTGCTAACATTGATGGATATGGGGGTTATATTGGCAAAGGAAGCAGTATATATGTGGTGGAAATCCAAAGAAATTTTATGTAGTGTAGGGCAAGTTCTGTGCCATTTACAAAAGATATAGAAACAGTTTTTAAGCCAAAGGAAAAATTTTAAAAAGTGTTGCTAACAGATTTCCAGGTGAATTAACAAAGAGAAATGATGGGAACATAGGTTTTAAACAATGGCTAATTTCTGATTATCACTTGAAGAGTAGACTGTTCCCTGAAATCACTTTTTCTAAACTATGATGACTTAAGTCATGTTTAAGTTAAATGAAACCCAGTTATCAACTAGAGATGATATAGCCTTAGCTTCATTCGATGTGTAGTGGTTTTAAGTTTAGGTTTCTCATAACCCAATGTCTAGTCAGAGGTACAATCATTTGATAGCAAGTGAAAATATACATAGATGGACAGATGATAAGCTGGGTATGTGGTATATTAAGGACAGCTTATGTAAAGATGGGTAGGATCAGAGTGTGAGAAGATTGTAGTAGATTGTAGAATTAGATGTATGGAAAGTTTTTGTGGCTTTCCAACTATAAAGGAGAAAAGAGAAAAATCAATGTTAGGTTTAAAGCCCTCGAATTGCCAAAACCAGTTTTTTTTTTTTTAAATCTAAAACCGTGGGGAGTATTTAGACTAAATACTTGTCTGAGTATTTAAATGCTTAGGACCTGCTAGCCTCTAAAAGATACTAAACATACACTCTAATATAATCCCAAACTGACAAGATACATTTCAAATAAGCACAGAGGAAACCAAAGATCAGATGTTGGATGATATATCCTAAGTTGTAGGGAGCCATTTTACAAGCCCGGCTCTTATCCTCCAGTCAAGTGGAGGCTTACTTGGGATTCCTGTAACAAGGTCACCACTGCTAACCTTACTGATCTTATCAGTTCGCCATTCCTCTCTCACTAGCTAACGCCCATGCCTGATCTGCCCAACGCCCATGCCTGATCTGCCCAACGCCCATGCCTGATCTGCCCAACGCCCATGCCTGATCTGCATTTTACTATTGTTCCTATGGGGGTCCAAGCATGCATACCGCCCCCTCCCACCAAGAGGTATAAGTATTGTAACTGCTGTGAATAAACTCTCTCTCCTCCTCCTCCTCTTCCTTCTGGCTCTGCGTCTCTTCGTTTGGTTGCATCCCCTCCTTAGCCCCACGAGGGGTCCTCCCTGCGGGACATGATGATACCCACAGGGGGGATCCCACACTAAGTAAGTAGGGTTCTATGTAAATCAACCATGATCTCCTATTTACAAATCAGAGAATTTTGGAATTTTCCAGGTCTTAATCTGTACAATGATCAATTTAAGTGGATGATGACCACTCAGATACTGGGTAATTAATAGGAAGTAGCTTGTTTCAGGAGAGCAAGTGAACTGAAACCCTAGAACTAAGTCTACAGAATTTACTCCCTCACTTTTATTTCTTTACTTCCCTACTATCTATCTGTACTTGTATCCTTATCATGGTCTCCTTCATCCATGCTCCTTCCTTCACTCTCACCTCTACCTTTCTCTTTTTGTAATCTTGATGACATAGGCATTGACAGTTAAAATACAAGACAAAGAAATCAGTTTTTGGAATCACATTTAAGGGTATGGCAGAGAATTCAAGCTTCATTGAGTGAAAGTAGCAATTACAATGAATTTGAGAGAGTATTAGATATTTCAGTGAAGTTGGTGTAGTTGATTCAACAATATTTTTTTATCTGGTTATTTTGTCAAAGAGTTTGAAATAGAATTTTAGTACTTATTTTTTAGAAGAAAGACATTCCTATGATATAATGTTTCCTTAGTTTCTACTGTTATTTTTATTGACAATGAAGTAAAAACTGAAATATTATTTCAAGTCATCTAATTTTATATTGCTTTTTCCAAAGCAAGACCTCTTCAGACTTATAACTATCTCCAAAAAAGCCAAAAAAGCTATTTTCATTCAATTTCTGTAGCTACTTGTTCATTTTTGAGGAAACTTTTACTAAAACAATTATTTTAAAATGTTTTCATTTATCAGTTCAAAAACAAATCTGACAACATGTTTTATAAAATGCCTAAAACATTTCTTTCAGTATCTAAATGACATTTTTACTTCCTGTTTGTCCCCTCTCAACAAAAATATTTTCTCTTTATAATATCCATTTACATCCTTTGTCCCTTTCTGAAATAAAGGTCATACATGGTTTATAAGCCAAGTTTGCACAATGATTGCCAGCACAGGGCCATTAGTCTTGGCCTTTCAGCTGCCGGTATCTTTATTTTTTTTTTTAAACAAGCTATTGATTTCCCCAAGAAAGTAGAGATAGAGATCAAAATGCATCTAAGAAAATGAAGAAAGCTGAAGAAAATAAACTGGAAAGAAAAGTGGATGTAGCATAGTATTAAAATTGAAAGGAAGATAAAATTCTTAGAATAAAAGGCCTGTGTAGGACCTTCAGAGGTCACAGCAGCACTCAACAATGTCGTTTGGTAGACAAATCTGATGTGGTTACTCCTGCAATCTATCTTAGTTCATATATTATTTCTGCAATGCCATATTCTACCCATGAGCTGATAAAAAATCCTGTACTAATTCATAAATACTTTTTTAAATTTGGTGGGTTTTGGTGGGTTTTATTCAGTTCCCCTCCTTTCAGTGTGAGAAGGCAGAATGAGGGAGCCATCTGATTATTCTGTTAACCCTTGAGGAAATTTATCTTCCTTGGTTTATACTTATCTGTTAACGTTTAATGAATCAGGCTGCTAAGTTTTACTACGATCCCTTCCTTCAAGGTAGAGAACTTTTAGTCTTCAGCAGCAGCACAGAAAGATTAGTGTATAGACCCTCTGTTTTCTAGTCCTGTGTGCTATTCACATATCATCTGTGGGCTAATTCTGAAATCTCTCTGTAACTCACTTCTGTATTGCATGAAATAGTGTGTGGGGTCTACAGTGTGACTGACATTCTTCAGGGGGAAAGCTGCTCTCTTTTCTAAAGTGAAAAAAGAATCTTACCTATGAAAAATTACCCTTTCCGAGGTATTTTACAATGAGCATTGTAGTAGACATTTTAGTAACTTAAAGTTACTCAAGCTAAAAACCTCTAAAGATAATGAAGATTTTAGTCCATGTTCCAGAATTTTTTAATTTAATGTGTTTTTATTTGTCACATTTTGATACTATATTTACAGTGTTATCATCATCATCATCATCCCATTCATCGTCGATTTTCTCGAGCGGTCTCAGTAGTAATGAGCTATGTAAAAACAGACATTGATATATACTTACCATTTCCCTATATAGCTTATATTTTGCATTATTTTTAGAACAAGCAGTAATGACTATTAACTTGCTAGTGTAATTATCCCATTCAGAGGAACATTGTATAGTGTGAAATGGCTTTGAAAATTTACTCCAAAGTCATAGAATTAAGTGCACTTTCGTTGCCATGCTTTGAAACAGTTTTTTTCAACATTTAGTATGTTGAGCATCTGAAAAAATTCATCATGTAGTATTCAAGTCACTGTTAGGTTCAGAATGATGCGTATTAACCTGCTTAAAAGTCCCATAAAATATTTTTTACAGGCTAATTCGATGGAAATACATGAAAGTGTGGCTATATTTCTACTTTGAGACTTTTTAATATCTTACAAATAACAAATTGGAAGTACTTACCCCCCCAAACAGAAATACAATCTCAAATAGTGCACATATCATGCATTATATTTAATACAATTTGCATCATTATATCATTAGGACAGCTTCATTCTTGTTAATCATAAACTTTTATAATTTACATGTTCCATCAGAAAAAAATTCTTGTCCTGTTACACTCATAATGCACAGGCTATCAGAGAAATTCAAGTGAAAGAAAAGAGTCCACCTATGTTAATTTAATCTAAATTTGTTTAAAAAATTATAATCCTGATTTTTTTTTTGATATGTCCATCATACACCGTAACAGTTTCTTCAAGTCTCAGGATAAAGAATGCGTATTGGATACTAATGTCTAAACCTGGATCAGGATACTTTAAGTTTTAAACTGAGTTAGAGATCAAAGAGTACAATTATTTTTAGTACATATTAATTATCTTGTAAAGATAATTTTATTTTCTTACATTTTACAAGAAAAATAAAATTTAGTATGTTTTAGCAAGTACCTATCTGTTTGTATATTCCAGAATTGATATTTAAATTCAAATGCAACCAACTTCATTATTATTTTAGTGGGAGTGGGTTTCCAAGAGGAAATAATGGGCTCAGAGGCCATTCCCAGTGATCCTTAACTTGGCTGTGTTGGCCAGAAAATCAATGCTCAGGTCCAGTGGGCTACTCAGACCATACTCAGCATTGCTTCGGGGCCCATGTAGTTCCAGGACAAGAACATGGGGTCTCATGCATTCCAGGCATGTGTTCTAACACTTTGAGCTTTCTTTGGGTTACCTTAATGTCTTTTGTTTGCAGAACAGTTTTTTTTTCTCTCCCTCCTTTTTTAACAAAGTTTATACAGGTGCTGGACTTGTGCCTGGAACAAAGTTAAGAAAGACTTTTCTGATGTCAATCAGTGAAGGTCACGACTAAGGGAAGGATGTTTCAAATGTTCTAGCTTTCTCATCTTTAAGTATACATTTTCTCAGAATAGAAAATCATGTGAAACGTAATCAAATAAAAATTCCAAAATAATTCTTAAGCTAATGTATATCAAGTATCAGCATTTTATTTTGGGAGAGGGGGGCATTTGTGCTGTACTGGAACAGAATTTTATATTAGTTAAAATATTTTCAAAAATATTTCTGTGTAGTTCTGTTGTCTTTGTTTTGGCCAAGGTTAAAACTGTAATTCATCTGGTTTTAGTCCTTTAAAAATAGTAAAGTAATATAGCTGAATGTCAATTGAAAATCCCATATTTTGAGATTTTTATTCCTAGGCAAATTATTTTGCAACTCTAGATCACTTAATACACATATAAGTTGGAAATAAGGAAAGATGAAACGTATTATTTGAATATGCCAAAGTAAAATACAGCCACTCCAATGCTTTGATGACCATGCTATCTACCTCTCCATCTTTCCAGAATGATACAGTAAGAGACATAGATACAAATATGCATGTATGTTGTGTTATAGACATGGTATATGTAGATAAACAAATATCGTTTGTGTTTTTTTTAACCGATTATATTTCTAAGTACCCTAACACAGCAGAAGCCTCCACATTGTTAAAGAAGCCTTGCCTAAAACGACAAGCTTAACATAAACTTTCCTATTTTAATAAATGTAAAGAAAAATGAATATGTATGTATCCTTTAAATATGGAAGAATTCCATAAAAATGAAGTATGCCCCCTAATGGTTCTATAGCCATTTTAAATAAGATTAGCCAAAATCAGGACATAAGTGAGAAAGGAGAAGGTCACTTATGAAGGCAGGCAGGAAAGCTCTGTAAAGAAAGATATGCAGATTTATATCTTGTTTTCTCTGCTGAAAATAAGTAATGGTATTATCATGTCCATTGATATAACCCTAAGGGAGAGGTTTTTATATAAAGTCTTTTATTGTTACTAACTATTCAACCATCAGGACCCCCTTCCATCAAACTGAACTTTTCAAATTCTTATATAGGATGGCAAAACTTACTTCCCTGTTGTCCTGCCTTTGAAAGTTCTCAAAGAGTTCCACCTTTTAAAATTGATTTTGAACAGTTTAGAAGTTAATTCAGTGAATTGTTTCAGAGGACAAGTCTCTCATTTATGACAATAGATAAATTTAATTAAATATTCACATTCTTGAGGTCATCTTGTAGCTGGCTTCCAAACGTAAGTTTATATGGCATATATTAAGACCCATTTCAAAGCAGGCAAATATTAAAGTTGTAAACAAATGGAAAATCCAAATGAGAGTACTGAGTGCTACAAATGGAGAAAATTTGTAAATGTCAGGGTAGAAGAGTTTTCAAATGATAGGTTTTCTGAGGTTTCAGTCTTTGAATTCAGCGGATATTTAGAAAAATAGCATTTAGTAATAAGATTGGTCCAAGCATAATAATGTTGTAATCTGTCTGAAATCACCAAATTTTCCATTTCCAACTTGTGATTTCAGAAAATGAATAGTCACAAATACTGACATAAATGCAAAATATGGAGAAATATAAAGGTTAACTTGTGAACTCATAGTCATATTTTAGAAAATTCAGAATCAATTCTGTATCATAAACATTTTTTTTAAGTTTCAGAAAACTTTAGTTTTTCCATACTTTTACTGGAATTCTGACAAATAATTTTAATAAAATTAATTAATTTTATAGTTAATTTTAGTTGTAATACAATGCCCCATAATTCTCTATAAAATGCAGAGAGATAACATGAAATACTTTGAATATTTTTTTTAAAATTAGCTCTAAAATAAAACTCTAGGCAGACTTATGGGGTAGCCCTTTCTTTCTACGTTGATTACATACTTACTGGCATAGAGAACTAGTTAGTTCTCTTGTTGACATTTTGTAAGATTTTCTCCTACTAAGAGAACGTTGAAGACATTTTAAAAAGCTTGTTTTATATCCAGAGAGCTATGTAGGTTAAGTGATGTTCTCAAAGGAACCATGTCTCACAGATTATGGATTTATTTACCCTAAGTAACTTTTAAGCATGGATCCTGCTAGTAAGAGTCCTGTTCATAGCAGATTATGTTTGTTTAGTTACCCAGGTGAGATTAGACATGGTAAATATAATGCATAGATAGCAGGATGACTGGTAATATTAACACCTTCCTCCCACAGGGTATTTAGTGAGATTCAAAGCTTTCTAAAAAAAATTTCTCTCTTTCTCTTTTCCCCTTTCACCTCCAACCCCATCAGAAAGAGGATTTTTAAATTGCCTGATTATACATATTCCAAGTAGCCATTTGGAGCAGATTTCTTTATTTACTTAGAATAATTTTTTTTTAATTTTTTATTGAGTCACCATGTGGAAAGTTACAAAGTTTTCAGGTTTAAATCTCAGTTATACAATGCTCGAATACCCATCCCTTCACCAGTGCTCATATTCCACCACCAAGAATCCCAGTATAGCTCCACCCCGCCCCCTCACACCCCAAACAATTCTTGTGGTCTTTCTAGAATATAAATGGTCAATTCTAATATTTTTAACTGTATTGCAAGTAGGTTTCAATGCTCTAAGCAAAAGATATAAGAAATCAAAAGTTTAGGGAATTGTAAATTAGTCAAGATGCACTAATCATTTTGAAACAGCTGGTTTAGTTCATCTATTTGTCCCTGTCATTCAACAAGATAACTCTGATGAAGATATCAAATAGATACTTAACATGAAACCAGAGATGATACATGTTTTAATTTTCATATGTGAAAGAAATGATCAATATTTTGCCAAAATGCACTAGCCTTATGGAAGTGTTCTAGAAACAATAACTGCACATGATAGAAAGAGCAACACATAGAATTTCATTAGCATCAAGGTTACTGTCACTGTTATCCCCTTGCTCATCAATTTGCAGTAGTAACGTCTCCATTGTGAGACTTGTTACTGTTTTTGGCATATGAATACGCCACAGGGGGCTTGCCAGGCTCTGCCATGAGAGCGAGATAATCTCGGTAGCTTGCTGGGCTTTCTTAGAGGGGCAAAAGAATCGAACCCGGGTCCGTGGCATATAAGGTAAACACCCTACCCGATGTGCTATCGCTCCAGTCCACCATCAAGGTAAGAGACAATAATAACTCAGAGAGAGAGTGAGGACGTCTCTTCTTTTCTAGATACTGAACAACAATGATATTGTGCTTTAATAATCTCTGCAGGAAAATAGCAATAGCAGCGAATTGTGAAAATATTCAATTAGCAACTTGGCAATTGTTGCAATCTTTCTCCACTGGCAAAGGAATGACCTTTGTATATGTTAAGTTTGGAATAGCGGGATTCCTCCATCCAGACAATGCAACTGAGTTCTGACCCAACTAGACGGAGCAACAAAGATTTGTCTTGGAGCTTAACCATGTTGGGAAAAACCAGTAGTGGTGGTTGATACTATCTTGGGATGTACCTGCCATATATAATAGTTGCAGTACTCCATTATATATATGGTATATAATATATATGTTACACATATATATTATATATCATATATATAATATGTAGTCAGGTATCAGATGGCAGTCACTGAGTTTTTCTTTGTTCTGCGTAAAGTATTTTGACATTAGTTAATTAAAAAATTCAGTCCATGTTGGTTTTTTGGTAAAACAGAAAAAGGAGAAAGAGGAAAGAGAGACAAGATAAGGTAGAGACTGTAGAAGAGAGAGGAGAAATGGAAGGGAGAAAAGAAAGAGGATGAAATGGAGGGAAGAAGGAAGAAAAGGAAGGCTGTTTTTGGATAATGATGGAGGAGAATGCCTACATTAGCAAAAGTCTGATTAAGCAACACAACTTTATCTTCTTTTTCCAGGATCAGCATGGACTGGAGTGAGAGCACAGTGGGCAGGGTGTTTGCCTTGCATGTGGCTGACCCAGGTTTGATTCCTCCTCCCTCTCGAGAGCCCTGCAAGCTACCGAGAGTATCCCGCCCACACGGCAGAGCCTGGCAAGCTACCCGTGGCATATTCAGTATGCCAAAAACAGTAAAAAGTCTCACACTGGAAACATTACTAGAGCCCACTCAAGCAAATCAATGAACAACAGGACAACAGTGCTACAGTTTAGAATCAGCATATATAAGGATATAGACTTTTGCAAATATCAACCTTCCCCTTGATTTATGCATTTTATCAATGTAATTCTAGATCAGTGAATCTGGTTCATATACGTTAATATCTAGATGCAGAAAGAGACAACATTGAGTATTCTATAATCATCTAAATGGTGATGAGTACGTTTTGATTCATCCCAATGCACTATTCACAAATTATCTGCATTAGCATTAAGTTAACCAAAGAGTTCTGACTTTGTGACAGATCATTGATCAGGTTGATAGAAATAAAAAACTGCACTTCTTTGCTGCCATAATGGGGAAATTTCCAAGGAACTGTGCAGTTTTACTTGTACTTCATTGTGCGTGGTGTTTATAATTCAGAACAGTAAGGTCTCTCTGGATACACAATGATTTAAGAATCTAAATCGGATTTGTATTTATATTTAAATTAACTGTAAATCCTTTAATATGCATTTAAAATGTTTTACTAGCTATAATATATGCAACAATAAAAAGTTTTCACTGTATTGATCATGGGGAAAAGATGCTGATTCTGCTTTATTCTAAACACAACTTCAGCCTGTGATGGCTGATTGGAAGGGAATCAAATGAGTGAAGGTCTTCACTTCACTGCATGAATATCTTGACATTTCTTCACATCTTGTTCTTTTCTTCCTATATGCAAAGTTCTTCATCATTATTTTTACTATTAATAAATATTAATCTATACAAATTAATATTAAAGCAGGATATGATAAGATATGCAGACAAGAAGTACATTAAAATTCCTCTCTTTCCTCTCTAAGGAAATCATTTTCTTAGGGCTAAAAAATGTAAATGCTCAGCCTTTTTCCCTGCTACATCTTATATTACTTTATATAGTTAACTTTGGTTGTATAGGTAATATTAGAAAGCAAATCTTACTCTAGTGTCCATTGACCCTGAGATCTTCTAATATAGAATTTATATCACGAATCACGAAATCCCGTTAATCACCGATTTCTTGGGCGGGCTCAGTAACATCTCATTTCGTTTTTTTCCCTGAGATCTTAGAAGTCTATCTCGACTGGGCCCTCCCAATGATGTCGCACTGGGGGCTCTTTCAGGGTCAGGGGAATGAGATCCAGCATGTTACTGGATTTAGCATATGAATACACCATGGGAAGCTTGCAAGGCTGTCACATGTGGGCAGGAAACTCTCAGAAGTTTTCCAGTTTCTCCCAGAGGGAGAAGTAGGCTACAAGATATCTTCGGGGAGCTCGCTTTTAAATCTCTGGATGTTGGCCGTTGATGGGATTACACACACCTGGGTTCCTCTGCCGGTACCTTCATGCATGAGGCCTGTCCAAATGTGTGGAAAGGGGCCTCCAGCATGGCTGTAGTTCCAGTGGTCTTCGGCTGCCGGGAGCTCTGCTCAGGGTGGGGAGGGAAGCTGGAGCCCATCCCCTCCGAGGGGCCCTGGAGCCAACCAGCCAACCAGTCAAGCCCAAATTGTGCAAGGTATTACACCACAGACAATCCATGGTGTGCAAGCCAGTGGTCAAAATTTATATACATTGAGATATTAAAGAGATACTAGCTCTAAAAACATAATTGGGCTAGAAAATAAAATCAATATTCCCTAGCATGACACAAAAACTCCAGAGCAAAATATTATCAAAGCCTCTAATTCCTATTTGTTTCTCATCATATTTTTGATTAAACTCTCAAAAAGTTCCCAGTGCAAAATATCTACAAATGTTAAATTGAAATATAACATATAGCTTGCCTACCATGTAACTGGAGTCATTGGGAAT